>NC_058413.1:62346783-62375797 GCF_002201575.2 Neomonachus schauinslandi | reverse complement strand
TATATTATATTATATTATATTATATTATATTATATTATATTATATTATATTATGTTATATTATGTTATATTATATTATATTATAGCTGCTATTTTGTTGATTGGAAATTTAAATATGGTAGAATTTTGTGTATCAGTATTATGTCAGCAGAGGGGTGGAATGTACTATCTATTGTCTACTGGCATTTAGCAATTGTTTCTGCCTCTTCTATGTTCTCAACCTCTCCTTATATTGCAGATTTTGGAAAGGTAAAAACTTCATTTCACAGACTCACTTGTTACTAGAATTCTGAATGTAATTTAGGCTCTTCCAATGAAGTACATTTGTGTTAGATTTGGAAGATGGAAGGAAGGTAGAGGCCATTCTTATTGGGTGGTGGCAGCTGATGTATGGACTTTGGCTGGCGAGAGTTTTTGCAGTGGCCAGATTCCACATTCTATCGTTCAGCCAACAGCTTTGCTACAGCAGCATTGGTTTCCTAGTTTTCTGAACTTTGGGTAGCAGAAATAGTTTTCTGACTGTGAAACCTAGTGGTGATGTGACCTTAATGTGTAGTACTGGCTCCTTGACTACCATTCCTTTAATCCTTTTAATGCTTTTTAAAAAAGATTTATTTATTTATTTAAGAGAGAGTGCTTGAGCAGTGGGGAGGGACAGAGGAAGAGAATCCTTGAGCAGACTCCCCACTGAGCATGGAGCTCAACGCAGGGCTCTATCCCAGGACCATGAAATCATGACGTGAGCCGAAACCAAGAGTTGGCTGCTTGACTGACTGAGACACCCAGGTACCCCCCAGCTTTTAATGATTTTAAAAACATTTAGTTCATAGTACACCGGCATTACCAGAGTATAAAATCCTTGAACTTGAACATAAATCAAATAGAAATCTGCAGCAAAACGCAAAGAAAACAGAGGGAAAAAAACAAAAACAAATAAAATAGAGCATCTGGAGATATGGGGCAAATAAAAAAATAAGTCTAACACATTTGTAATTAGAGTCCAACAAGGAAAAGAGAGAAAGAAAGAAATCAGACAGAAGAAATATTTGAAGAGATAATTGTTGAGTAATTTCTACCTCTAATTTCTTTTTTTTAAACAATTTTATTTATTTATTTGACAGAGAGAGAGAGTACAAGCAGGTGGAATAGCAGGCGGAAGGAGAGGGAGAAGCAGGCTCCCTGCAGAGCAAGGAGCCAGATGCGGGACTCGGTCCCAGGACCCTGGGATCATGACCTGAGCCGAAGGCAGTTGCTTAACCAACTGAGCCACCCAGGTTCCCTCTGCCTCTAATTTCTGTTCAAGTAAACTACCTTCAACTCATAGCTATTTCTCCTTCAATGTCACCTTTACATTTTTAATTAATATGCTTAAAATATTTTTATTTTGTACTTAGAGATATTTTTAACAGATATATTGAGATATAATTCACATACCATAGAATTCATCCATTTAAAGTGTGTGATTCCATGATTTTTAGTATATTCACAGTGAATATCACCATATCAATTTTGATCCTTTTTATTACTTCAAAAAGAACCCCCCCCCAAAAAAGAAACCCCACGTGCCTTAGCCTTCACCCCTTGTATTAATCAGGGTTCTCCAGAGAAACAGAATGAATAGGAGGTGTTTCTGTGTTTTTGTGTGTGTGTGTATTTTAAGAAATTGGTTCACACAGTTGTGAGGGCTCACAAGTCTGAAGTTTGCTGGGATGAGCAGCAAACTGAAAATTTCAGCAGGAGTCAGTGTTGCAGTCAGAGGCAATCTGGAGGCAGAGTTCTTTCCTTGTAAACGACTTCAGTGTGTTCTCTTAAGAACTTCAGCTGATTGGATGAGGCCCACTTACATTATAGAGGGTAAGCTGCTTTACTCAAAGTCTGCTGATTTGAATGTTGAACACATCTTAAAATGCCTTCAGAGCAACATCTAGGCTTTCACCAAGCAACCAGGTACTATAACCTAGCCAAGTTGACACATGGACTTGTGATAATGAGATATAAGTGTAGATTCATCATTGTAACAAATGTACCACTCTGGTATAGGATGTTAATAATAGGGAGGCTGGGGAGAGGGGGAGTATATGGGAATGCTTTGTATTTTTTTTTTTAATGAGCAAAGGATTAAAGTAAACATTTCTCCAAAGTACATATACAAATGGTCAATAATAATATATAAATGCTAAACATCATTAGCCATTAAGGAAATATAAATCAAGGTATAATGAGATACCACTTCACACTCACAGAATGGTTATAATCCAAAAGACAGAAAATAAGTATTTTTGATGAGGATGTAGGAGAATTAGAGCTCTGATATACAGCTGGGGGGAATGTTAAAGAGTATAGCTACTTCGGAAAACAGTCTGGCAATTCCTCAAACTATTAAACTTAGAGTTACCATACATTCCAAAAAATTTAGTAGCATTTTGGGTCACTTGGGAAATGGGCTGGAGTAGCACACCCAAATGAGAAATAGGTTGACTCCAAAAAAAAAAAACAAAAAAACCACTAGACATTGTGCCTGTATTTTTGTTGTAGGAGTGACAAGATGTAGCACTTTATCCTTAATCTTAGAAGGAATATCTCTACATGCCCCACACCACTGGACCTCAAGAAATTTCACTGAGGTAGAAGGCCTCTGAATTTTTGTTGGATTAATTTCCCACTCTCTGACACACAAATACCTGACCAGTAAGTCTAGAGTAGTCACTCCTTTGCTCAGTAGGTCCAATCAACATAATGTCATCTCATTATAATGGACCCAGTGTCATATATTGTGGAAGAGAAAGATGATCAGAGTTCCTGCAAACTAAATTATGATATAAGGCTGGAGAGTTAATATACTCCTGAGGTAGGATAGTGAAGTTATATTGCTGGTCTTGACAGCTGAAAGAAAACTGCTTCTTGTTGTCTTAATTCAGAGATTAAGTATGGTATAAGGAGATGTGTATGGGTGCCAAGTTGACAAGGGGCGGCTGGTGATGGTTAATATTATGTGTCAACAAATGTAAAGAGGTACTCACTTTCTCACTCTCATGGTTACTTGCATGACTTGAGAGCAAGTACGTCCTTCAATTTTGTGCTCTGAGCACCTTGCTTGCCTCACCCCTGTCCAGTCTTACCCCTCCCACCTCCAACATCTCCAACCCCTTCCTAGTTCTATGTGTATGTTCAGGTCAGAAAAGAGACCCCTGTGATCCAGTAGCTATCCCTTTTCAGACCTTGTCCCCAGGACTTTAGGAGGGTGAAAATAGCCAACCATGTATATGTAAGTCAAGTCTCCCAAACTGCCCAAATTTACCTCCACTCCTCCCAGACTCCATCTCTGTTCTCTTTCTCTTTTCAGACACATTTCAAATCCAAGGGCCCTGTGAACCCGGTGGTTCTGCCCTGATCTGCCCTGCTTCCTTTTTCCCATTCAAAGCACTACCAACATACAGGTAAGCTGATTCCGTTCCCTGTCCTCCCAGGTGGTGTACCTGTACAAAATTGGAAGGGACCAGTTTAAGGAAGTCATGCAGAAGTATTTGGGGCGAAGGTAGAGGTTTAGAAATGGGTAGGGACTATTTGTGTTGGACTGTGTTGGGCTCCTATCTAGCTCAGGAGTCTAGATCCCTATCTTTTGTTGCCAAGACTTCAGAGCCTCAGTTTCCTGCCCCATACATTGGGGTCTAGTCCATAGCAATAACTCTTTAGGAGGAGGGCAGGAACATGTGTGCAGGGAAATGAGTTTAGAACCTGACGTCTCTCTCTTTCTCTTCCCAGTTCTTAGCCTAGATCCTCACTTCCATGTGGAGGTCACTAAGTCCAGAGAAATCCAATTAGAGTGCAACTCAGGAGGCTTGTTCCTTCAGCCAAAGGTTTGGTGGATGTACTTGCGGGAGGGAAAATTCCAGCTGTGTCCAAGTCTCAGATCCAGAACAAAAGTGCTCTGTTCCATGTAATAGCATCACTTCTCTTCAGAGAACCTTCTCAGAAGAATTTAATATGTTCGTTCTATCTGGAACCCAGTACTGAATCAGAAAAAGGAAGAACGATTGTCCATAGCAGGTCAGTTTTCTCTTTCCCCTCACTGTGCCCGCCAAAATGGGCTTTTATGCTCACACTCCATAAGGCAGTGGCACCTCTAACCTGGGTTTGGCGGATATTTTCTCATGTTAGATTTAGATTATGTATTTTAGGCAGGAGTATCTCAGAAATAATTCTGTATTCTTCTTGATGTATTCCATCTTAGTAGAGTGTGATTTCAATTTGTCCCATTATTGATAATGTTTATTTTGATCATTTGACTAATGTGGTAACTTCCAGGCTTTTTTACTATGTAAAGTTACTCTTTTCTACTTTATTATTTTTTATTATGTTATGTTAATCACCATACATTACATCATTAGTTTTTGATGTAGTGTTCCATGATTCATTGTTTGCATATAACATCCAGTGCTCCATGCAGAATGTGCCCTCCTTAATACCCATCACCAGGCTAACCCTTCCCTGCACCCCCTTCCCCTCTAGAACCCTCAGTTTGTTTTTCAGAGTCCATTGTCTCTCATGGTTCGTCTCCCCCTCCAATTTCCCCTCCTTCATTCTTCCCCTCCTGCTATCTTCTTCCCCTTTTTTTTTTTAACATATAATGTATTATTTGTTTCAGAAGTACAGGTCTGTGATTCAACAGTCTTACAATTCACAGCACTCACCATAGCACATACCCTCCCCAATGTCTATCACCCAGGCACCCCATCCCTCTCACGCCCCCACCACTCCAGCAACCCTCACTTTGTTTCCTGAGATTAAGAATTCCTCATATCAGTGAGGTCATATGATACATGTCTTTCTCTGATTGACTTATTTCACTCAGCATAACACCCTAGAGTTCCATCCACGTCGTTGCAAATGGCAAGATCTCATTCCTTTTGATGGCTGCATAATACCCCATTGTATATATATACCACTTCTTCTTTTTCCATTCATCTGTCGATGGACATATTGGCTCTTTCCATAGTTTGGCTATTGTGGACATTGCTGCTATAAACATCGGGGTGCACGTACCCCTTTGGAGCCCTACATTTGTATCTTTGGGGTAAATACCCAGTAATGCAATTGCTGGACTATATGCTAGCTCTATTTTCGACTTTTTGAGGAACCTCCATATGGTTTTCCAGAGTGGCTGCACCAGCTTGCATCGCCACCAACAGTGTAGGAGGGTTCCCCTTTCTCTGCATCCCCGCCAACATCTGTCGTTTCCTGATTTGTTAATTTGAGCCATTCTGACTGGTGTGAAGTGGTATCTCATTGAGGTTTTGATTTGGATTTCCCTGATGCCGAGCGATGTTGAGCACCTTTTCATGTGTCTGTTGGCCATTTGGATGTCTTCTTTGGAAAAATGTCTGTTCATATCTTCTGCCCATTTCTTGATTGGATCATTTGTTCTTTGGGTGTTGAGTTTGATAAGTTCTTTATAGATTTTGGATACTAGCCCTTTCTCTGATATGTCATTTGCAAATATCTTCTCTCATTCTGTCAGTTGTCTTTTGGTTTTGTTGACTGTTTCTTTTGCTGTGCAAAAGCTTCTTATCTTGAAGTCCCAATAGTTCATTTTTGCCCTTGCTTCCCTTGCCTTTGGCGATGTTTCTAGGAAGAAGTTGCTGCAGCTGAGGTTGAAGAGGTTGATGCCTGTGTTCTCCTTTAGGATTTTGATGGACTCCTGTCTCACATTGAGGTCTTTCAACCATTTTGAGTCTACTTTTGTGTGTGGTGTAAGGAAATGGTCCAGTTTCATTCTTCTGCATGTGGCTGTCCAATTTTCCCAACACTATTTGTTGAAGAGACTGTCTTTTTTCCATTGGACATTCTTTCCTGCTTTGTCAAAGATGAGTTGACCATAGAGTTGAGGGTCCATTTCTGGGCTCTCTATTCTGTTCCATTGATCTATGTGTCTGTTTTTGTGCCAGTACCATGCTGTCTTGATGATGACAGCTTTGTAATAGAGCTGGAAGTCCGGAATTGTGATGCCGCCAGCTTTGCTTTTCTTTTTCAACATTCCTCTGGCTATTCGGGGTCTTTTCTGGTTCCATACAAATTTGAGGATTATTTGTTGCATTTCTTTGAAAAAAGTGGATGGTATTTTGATGGGGATTGCATTGAATGTGTAGATTGCTCTGGGTAGCATTGACATCTTCACAATATTTGTTCTTCCAATCCATGAGCATGGAACATTTTTCCATTTCTTTGTTTCTTCCTCAATTTCTTTCATGAGTATTTTATAGTTTTCTGAGTACAGATCCTTTGCCTCTTTGGTTAGATTCATTCCTAGGTATCTTATGGTTTTGGGTGCAATTGTAAATGGGATCAACTCCTTAATTTCTCTTTCTTCTGTCTTGTTGTTGGTGTATAGGAATGCCACTGATTTCTGTGCATTGATTTTATATCCTGCCACTTTACTGAATTCCTGTATGAGTTCGAGCAGTTTTGGGGTGGAGTCTTTTGGGTTTTCCACATAAAGTATCATATCATCTGCAAAGAGTGAGAGTTTGACTTCTTCTTTGCTGATTTGGATGCATTGTATTTCTTTTTGTTGTCTGATTGCTGTGGCTAGGACTTCTAATACTATGTTGAATAGCAGTGGTGATAGTGGGCATCCCTGCCGTGTTCCTGACCTTAGGGGGAAAGCTCTCAGTTTTTCCCTATTGGAATGATATTCGCTGTGGGTTTTTCATAGATGGCTTTTATGATATTTAGGTATGTACCCTCTATCCCTATACTCTGAAGACTTTTGATCAAGAAAGAATGCTATACTTTGTCAAATGCTTTTTCTGCATCTATTGAGAGGATCATATGGTTCTTGTTCTTTCTTTGATTAATGTATTGTATCACATTGATTGATTTGTGGATATTGAACCAACCTTGCAGCCCAGGGATAAATCCCACTTGGTCGTGGTGAATAATCCTTTTAAAGTACTGTTGGATCCTATTGGCTAGTATTTTGGTGAGAATTTTTGCATCCATGTTCATCAAGGATATTGGTCTGTAATTCTCCTTTTGATGGGGTCTTTGTCTGGTTTTGGGATCAAGGTAATGGTGGCCTCATAAAATGAGTTTGGAAGTTTTCCTTCCATTTCTATTTCTTGGAATAGTTTCAGAAGAATAGGTATTAATTCTTCTTTAAATGTTTGGTAGAATTCCCCTGGGAAGCCATCTGGCCCTGGGCTCTTGTTTGTTGGGAGATTTTTGATGACTGCTTCAATTTCCTTAGTGGTTATAGGTCTGTTCAGGTTTTCTATTTCTTCCTGGTTCAGTTTTGGTAGTTGATACATCTCTAGGAATGCATCCATTTCTTCCAGATTATCTAATTTGCTGGCATAGAGTTGCTCATAGTATGTTCTTATAATTGTTTATATTTCTTTGGTGTTGGTTGGGATCTCTCCTCTTTCAGTAATGATTTTATTTATTTGGGTCATTTTTCTTTTTGATAAGTCGGGCCAGGGGTTTATGCGCACTGCTTCAATCTTGTTAATTCTTTCAAAGAACCAGCTCCTAGTTTCATTGATCTGTTCTACTGTTCTTTTGGTTTCTATTTCATTAATTTCTGCTCTGATCTTTATTATTTCTCTTCTCCTGCTGGGTTTAGGCTTTATTTGCTGTTCTTTCTCCAGCTCCTTTAGGTGTAGGGTTAGGTTGTGTATCTGAGACCTTTCTTGTTTCTTGAGAAAGGCTTGTATTCCTATATACTTTCCTCTTAGGACTGCCTTTGCTGCATCCCAAAGATTTTGAACAGTTGTGTTTTCATTTTCATTGGTTTCCATGAATTTTTAAAACTCTTCTTTAATTTCCTGGTTGACCCAGTCATTCTTCAGTAGGATGCTGTTTAGGTTCCATGTATTTGAGTTCTTTCTGGCTTTCCTCTTGTGATTGAGTTCTAGTTTCAAAGCATTGTGGTCTGAAAATATGCAGGGAATGATCCCAGTCTTTTGGTACCAGTTGAGACCTGATTTGTGACCTAGGATGTGATCTATTCTGGAGAACGTTCCATGGGCACTAGAGAAGAATGTGTATTCTGTTGCTTTGGGATGGAATGTTCTGAATATGTCTGTGAAGTCCATTTGGTCCAGTGTGTCATTTAAAGTCTTTATTTCCTTGTTGATCTTTTGCTTAGATGATCTGTCCATTTCAGTGAGGGGGGTGTTAAAGTCCCCCACTATTATTGTATTGTTGTCGATGTGTTTCTTTGCTTTTGTTACTAATTGCCTTATATAATTGGCTGCTCCCATGTTAGGGGCATAGATATTTACAATTGTTAGATCTTCTTGTTGGATAGACCCTTTAAGTAGGATATAATGTCCTTCCTCATCTCTTATTACGGTCTTTGGTTTAAAATCTAATTTGTCTGATATAAGGATTGCCACCCCAGCTTTCTTTTGGTGTCCATTAGCATGGTAAATGGTTTTCCACCCCGTCACTTTCAATCTGGGGGTGTCTTTGGGTCTAAAATGAGTCTCTTGCAGACAGCCTATCAATGGGTCTTGTTTTTTTATCCAGTCTGATAGCCTGTGTCTTTTGATTGGGGCATTTAGTCCATTTACATTCAGGGTAACTATTGAAAGACATGAATTTAGTGCCATTGTATTGCCTGTAAGGTGACTGTTACTGTATATTGTCTGTATTCCTTTCTGGTCTGTGCTACTTTTAGGCTCTCTCTTTGCTTAGAGGACCCCTTTCAATATTTCTTGTAGGGCTGGTTTCGTGTTTGCAAATTCCTTTAGTTTTTGTTTGTCCTGGAAGCTTTTTATCTCTCCTTCTATTTTCAATGACAGCCTAGCTGGATATAGTATTCTTGGCTGCATATTTTTCTCATTTAGTGCTCTTAATATATCCTGCCAGTCTTTTCTGGCCTGCCAGGTCTCTGTGGATGGGTCTGTTGCCAGTCTAATGTTTCTACCATTGTAGGTTACAGATCTCTTCTCGCGAGCTGCTTTCAGGATTTTCTCTTTGTCTATGAGACTCGTAAGTTTTACTATTAGCTGTCAGGGTGTTGACCTATTTTTATTGATTTTGAGAGGGGTTCTCTGTGGCTCCTGGATTTTGATGCCTGTTTCCTTCCCAAATTAGGGAAATTCTCTGCTATAATTTGCTCCAATATACCTTCTGCCCCTCTCTCTCTTTCTTTTTCTTCTGGGATCCCAATTATTCTAATGTTGTTTCATCTTATGGTATCACTTATCTCTTGAATTCTGCCCTCATGACCCAGTAGTTGTTTATCTCTGTTTTTCTCAGCTTCTTTATTTTCCATCATTTGGTCTTCTATATCACTAATTCTCTCTTCTGCCTCATTTACCCTAGCAGTTAGAGCCTCCATTTTTTATTGCACCTCATTAATAGCCTTTTTGATTTCGACTTGGTTAGATATTAGTTCTTTTATTTCTCCAGAAAGGGTTTCTCTAATAACTTCCATGCTTTTTTCAAGTCCAGCTCTTATCTTTAAAATCATCATTCTGAACTCTAGTTCCAACATCGTACTTATGTCCGTATTGATTAGGTCCCTGGCAGTTGGTACTGCCTCTTGTTCTTTTTGTTGAGGTGATTTTTTCTGTCTTGTCATTTTGTCCAGAGGAGAATAGACGAATTTGAGAACAAAATGCTAACAGGGTAAAACGTCCCCAGAAAATATACACTAAACACTCAGAAAAGACTGGGAGAAAAAAAAGGGAAAGAAAGAAAAAAGAAAAGAAAAAGATAAAAACAAACAAAAACAAAACAAAAAAACAGAATATGATCAAATATGGTCAGGCTGGTGCATGGATCAGTGCCACACACTACATTTTGGGCATATTTTGGTCTGTTAGAAGAAAATGCCTCTCAAAATTTTAAAGAGAGAACAACTTATATATATATATATATATACACCAAAATAAGGGTAACTACTATGAAGGGAGAGAATATGACTCTAAAAATGAAAAATAAAAAATATTTTTAAAAAAAGGGATTGATAAGATGTTGGTTGACAAAGGGAAAAAGAAAAATTCAAAACAAAAAAAAGACAGTTAAAAAAAATTAACTTTGAAAGACTAAAGAATCATGGGAAAAAAGCCATGAATTCTATGTGCGGTATTCCCCTAGCACTGGAGTTCTGCCATTCTCATTTGTAAACTTGGTCTTGGCTGGCTGTTCTTGCTGATCTTCTGGGGGAAGGGCCTGTTGCTGTGGATCTCAAATGTCTTTGCCAGAGGCGGAAGTGCCGTGCCCTTGCTGTGTCCGAGCTTAGTAATCTGCTCGGGTTTGCTCTCAGGAGCTTTTGTTCCCTGCAAGCTTTCTGTACAGCTTTGGAGGACGAGAGTGAAAATGGCGGCCTCCCAATCTCCGCCGCGGAGGAGGAGCTGAGAACTCAGGGCCCCACTCCTCAGTGCGCCCCCAGAGAAAAGCTGTCAGTCACTCCTGTATCCCCGGTCTCTGGCTGCTCTCCGTGCCCACCTGGCCTGTGACCGTGCATTTCTATCTCTGGCACCTGACCCCGTGTGGAGTCTCCAAACCCAGCAGATCCCTGCAGTGCACTCTGCGCTGCTTCTCCCAGGGGTGGAAGGGGAGTCTCCCCTGATCTGCCGATTGTTGGGTCCCTGCTTGAAGAGCAGTGGCCCAACTGTGCCTCGGATCATGGTTTATGGCAACCCCGAGTAGAGAGCCCACTCCTCGGTTCCGTCTCTGTAGCCGGCTTCCCTGCTCTGATACCTGGGAGCTCTGCTGCCCTCAGTCACCCCCAGTCTTTCTGTGACCCCAAGGGTCCTGAGACCACACTGTCCCCGAGAGGGTTCCATCTCCCACTTAGCCACTGGAGTGACGTCCCTCAGTGAAGCAGACTTCTAAAAGTTCCGATTTTGTGCTCCGCTGCTCTATCACTTGCCGGTAGCCAGATGATGGAAACTCCCCCTCCCCGCCGCGGTCTATCTTCCCGTATATCACCTCAGATTCACTTCTCCACACTTCCTTCCTTCCAGAAAGTGGTCGCTTTTCTGTTCAGAGAGTTGCTGCTATTTTTTTCTTTGATCTCCTGTTGATTTTGTAGGTGTTTAAAATGTTTTGATCCCTATCCAGCTGAATTCCTGGGACCAGTCTAAATCCAGGTCTCCTACTCCTCTGCCATCTTGCTCCTCCTCTTTTCTACTTTATGTATAATACGTATTTTGTGGGGAGGTAATTTAAAGCTATGTAAATATTCAATTTCTTATCAAAGTTTTATTTTATCTGTTTATCTAAGTATATCTGTTTGGACTCATGGTTTTTAGTTTTATTTATCTTGATGCTCAAATTGTTTTCTATTTGATCAGTGGGAACCCCTTCAAGCTTGCTTCTGAGTCCTTTTGACAGATCTCCATCATTCTTGGAGCATTTCCTTTCCCTGGCACAAAGAGATATTCCAGGCTCATCTCGTACTTTCCCTCCTCAGTACTAGAATCAGCTAATTATCCAAGGAGTCAAGATCTGAGTGCAAAGTATGTTTATTGCTATTGGCCTGTGGCTGCTCCCAGTTCTTCCCATTAGACAGGACTAGGGAACACACGTTTATGTCTATATTTATTTCTACATTTATCTACATATATTAAAACCCATAAGTTCACATCAAAGCCTCCAGTTCTAATCCAATACCACAGGGCTTATTTTAGTGCCCCTCCCCTTTGAATATTTGTAACTCTCTTCTCTGAAAGTAAGAATCCTGGCTCTTGATCCTTAATATATTTAATTTTTGATCAGTCCCCCTGTATAAAGCCAATTTCTCATCACTGTCTTTACCCCTTGTCCTACACGAATGCCCTCCTCAACCCTCTCCAATATTCTGTGCTGGGCCTCTTCTCCACATAGATGCCTCCTTCTCTTGTTTGGGCTCTGAGCTGTCATACCCCATTCCTCATTGTGCTCTGGCTTTGACACTCAACAGGGAGCTCCCTTCCATGGACCACCCCCTTCCCCATGTCAGGCCGACACATGGGTTGATATCCCTTTGCTGCTTGGGCTCTGACACCTTACTTCAGTTCTTCAATACCCCACCCTGTCTCACTGCCAGGACACATGTTGACTCTGGTCTGCCTCTCCTGGGTGCTTCAGGACTAGATTGTTCAGGAAGAGAAAGGTAGGGCAAGAAAGGGAAAGGAAAAAGGAATGGGAGAGGAAGGGATGGCTGTGACGCTCCCTCCTCTTTTTAAAATAAAGACAGTTGTGAGAGACAGGATGGGAAATAAGCCTCCCCAATCAATTTTAAGAAAGAGTATATATGAGGGGCACCTGGGTGGCTCAGTTGGTTAAGTGTCTGCCTACTGCTTGGTAGCAATCCTGGAGTCCTGGATCGAGCCCTGAGTCAGGCTCTCTGCTCAGCAGGGAGCCTGCTTCTCCCTCTCCCTCTGCCTGCCTCTCTGCCTACTTGTGCTCGCTGTCTCTTTCTCTCTGTCAAATAAATAAATAAAATCTTAAAAAAAAAAAAAGAATACATATGAGATTTGAGGGTATGGACATTCATTTTGTTACCATTACCCCTATCCAAATATTTTGAAGAGCCTTTTTATACCCTCGGATGTATATACACTCTAGTTTGAAGACCATTGATGTAGGGGTCACAGATTAAATGAAAGAGAAATGCCTAAGAAGACACTTCCTACCTCAGAATCCTGGCAAACAGGGCTCCAGAGCTTTTAATGACCATAATTCCTTTACCTTAACCTCTAGTGTTCTATTCCCCTTTTCCTCCTTCTGTCTTCTTTCATCCCTCTTCCTGTCAAGAAGCAAGCTCTCTCCTTCCACATCTCCTCCATGCAGTAGAATATTTCATGTGACACTGACTCAGGCCCTTTCTTCAAACTTCCTCTTCCTCCAACTTTGGGATGGACCCCCTTTATGGGTGGGGCTGCAGGAGAGACTTTACCTCTGCTGTGGGGCTAGGTGTCATGGCCTATGGTATCTCTGATTAGAGCTCAGGGCTGGGAGCTCTGAGGGGGTCTGGGTTAGAAGAAGGATGTCAAGAGGTGCTGAAAGGAGAGGAACTTTGGGAGAATGAGGTATTTTCTGATGGGCTATGGGCTTGGGCTGGGACTATATATGTGGCATATCTAGGGTGGAAACAAGTCCTATGTTTCACAAAATGATATTACTAGATAACCTTTTTTATCATCACTATTTTAGAATGTGGAGCTGAAAACCAGAGAAGGAACTTGGCAAAGATTGTGAAAATAAAAGAGCATGTAATTAGACATATTTCCTATAAATTTATGATTAACAACCTCAGGTGAACCTGAAACACTGTCTGGCAGTCGTACCAGGTTCCTGGAATGTGCTCCTTTACCCATTTTCCATAATGGCTTTTCATACTTTTTTCTCTTTCCTCAAGCCTCTTTCCTCACTCTGCTTGTCTTCTCAGCTGCCTCCTTGTTTCATTGACCAAAAGAAGCCATTGGTTGGGGACTTCTTCATCTTCTGTGCATCAGATCTACATATCTATACCCACTCTCTCCAAAACAAAGCCCAACTACATCTGTCTCCAGTTTCCCCCTTTTTGTTGAAACAGAGAAAGCAGTCTTCTATTTCCATGCCCTAGCCCTTCCTATCATTTTGCAGACTCTCAAATTGTGTGTTAAATTTCTGCTTGAACTATCTATAGATGTTTCTATTTCAAACAGTATTTTATGCTGACTGATACACTGAAGTCCAGTTTTCTAGATTTTTAAGTGGGTATAATAATATCTAAAATATTTGGGAAAGATGGGTCCTTGCCTGGGTCCCACACTTCAAAGGCATCACATATCACAAACACATACAAAAATGCATTTATTAAAAATCATGTAGACAGCACTGTCACTTGGTCATTGGTGCTTGTACTCTCAAACATCTGCTTTCATAATTAACACCATTTAGGCCCCAGGGAAATACACCTTCATATTTTTGTCTTGTATCCTGAAAACAAAAGACAACTACATCTAAATATAGTAAAAATTTGTGGTTGAATTGTGGGTTGTTTGTTTTATTTGGTGCCAATTTTAAGTATAGTTTTATTTAAAACATTGTCTTTTCCACAATACAGTACTGTAAGTGTAATGTTATTTTCTTTCTCTGCACACATATTCCATATTTAAGTATCAAGAATGTCCAGTTATTTACTATAGCAGCTCAACTTTAAATTTTTTTTTTTTAAGATTTTATTTATTTATTTGAGAGAGAGAGAATGAGAGACAGAGAGCATGAGAGGGAGGAGGGTCAGAGGGAGAAGCAGACTCCCTGCTCAGCGGGAAGCCTGCTTCTCCCTCTCCCACTCCCCCTGCTTGTGTTCCTGCTCTCGCTATCTCTCTCTGTCAAATAAATAAATAAAATCTTAAAAAAAAACCCAAAAACTGTCATGGAATTTACTACAAATTTAAGTCCCTTGATGTTCTGTGTGAAACAATGCTACACCTATGCTCAGGTTGGCTTAATCAACCTCTTCAGTGGTGGGCCCAGAAGAAGCACCACCAGATTGGGGAGCTCTACCATGAGGGGAGCCCTCAGGCATTCCTCCTGGCATACCTCCTGCACTCTGTTGCCTTTTGGTAATGGTGGAGTTGTAGATGAATTTCTCCAGCTCTTTCTGCTGATATTCACATTCTTTCTGTTCTGCAGCCTGCTTAATTTGCATTTAATTTCTTCTTCTTTTCCTAGTTTCTTAAAGTGGAAGTTTAGATGATTGATTTAGATTTTCCTTGTTTTCTTTTTTTTAATTCTTTAATTAAAAAAATTTTTTTAGATCTTTCTTATTTTCTAATAAATGCATTCAATGCTATAAATTTCCTTGTAGCACTGGTTTTGCTGCATCCTAAAAATTTTGGAAGATTATGTTTTCATGTTCAGTTCAAAATATTCTTTAATTTCTCCTGAGGTTTCTTCTTTGGCCTATGTGTTATTTAGAAATGCATTGTTTAATCTCCAGGCATTTAGGGATTTTCCAGCTCTCTTTCTATTATTGATTTCTAGTTTAATTCCATTGTAGTCTGAGAGAAGACATTATATGATTTCTTTTGTAAATTTGTGAAGGTGTGTGCTTCATGGCCCAGAATGTGGCCTATTTAGGTGAATGCTCCATGTGAACTTGAGAAGAATGCACATTCTGCTGTTGTTGGATGAAGTAATCTATAGATGTTCATTATATTCAATTGATGGTGTTGAGTTTAACTATGTCTTTACTGCTTTTCTGCCTGCTGGATTTGGGGTGTTGAAGTCTCAAGCTTAATAATGAATTTATTCACTTCTTGCAGTTCTATCAGTTTTTGCCTCGTGTATTTTGACAGTGTCTTGGGCCATCAGAATGTAGGTGATGTGTGGATTTTTTTGTGTGTGACTGTGGACGCCTTTCAGCGCCACTTTCTTGGCCTTCAAAACCTTTGCTTTGGCTTCGGCTTTAGGCAGGGGCTTCCTTCTCTAGCTTCAGTGCCATCTGAAAAGGCTCCATCCATTTACTTTTAATCTATATGTGCTTTATATTTAAAGTGGGCTTCCTGTAGACAAAATAAAGTTGGGTCTTATTTTTTAATCCACTTTGACAACCTCTGTCTTTAAATTGATGCATTTAGACCATTGTCGTTCAAAGTGATTATTGATATAGTTGGATTATCTACCATATTTATTGCTGTTTTCTATTTGTTGCCCTTAATCTTTGTTCCTTTTTTTTTTTTTTTGGTTTTGTTTTTTTTTTCCTTTTTTTTTTTTTTTTTTTTAAAGTATCTTTATTTATTCATTCGAGACACAGAGATACAGAGAGAGAGAGAGAGCATGAGCAGGGGGAGAAGCAGACTCCCTGCTGAGCAAGGAGCCTGATGTAGGGCTTGATCCCAGGATCCTGGGATCATGACCTGAGCCGAAGTATTTTATATAATTCCATTTTTTCTCTTTTCTTAGCTTATCAGAGTTTGCAATATACATTTACAACTAATCCAAGTCTGTTTTCAAATAATACTATACTGCTTTATGTATAGCATAAGTGCCTTATAATAAACAAATTAATCCTAACCTCTCCTTCCTGTCCCTTGTATCATTGCTGACATTCATTTCATTTGTACATAAGCATATACATATATATACGCACATAACATATACATAGCATACATAATCAAATACATTATTGCTATTATTTTTTGAACAAGCTGTTGTCTGTTAGATCAGTTAAGAATAAGAAAAATAAAAATTTAAAAACAAAAGGAAAAATAAAAGTTGTGTTTTTTTTTTTTTTACCTTTACTTATTCCTTCTCCTTTGCTCTTCCTTTATGTAGATCCAAGTTTCTGACCTATGTTATTTTCTTTCTCCTAAAGAATTTCTTTTAACATTTTTTTTGCAGGGTAGATCTACTGGCAAAAAATTCCCTCAATGATTCTTTGTGTGGGGAAGTCTTTATTTCTCCTTCACTTGAAGGATAAGTTTATAGGGTACAGAATTTTAGGTTGGTGTTTTTTTCTTAAGCATTTTAAATATTTCCCTCTACCGTCTTCTTGCTTTCATGGTTTGTGAGAAGTTGGATGTATTTTTACGTTTCCTTCCCTATAGGTAAGGGGTTTTTCCCCCCACCCCTGAGGCTTCTTGTGGGTTTTTTTCTTTATCTTTGATTTTCTGTAGCTTGAAAATGATATCCCAAAGTGAGTTTTTGGTTTGTTTTGGCATTTATCCTGCTTGCTGTTCCCTGATCTTCCTGGATCTGTGATTTGGTGTCTAATATTCATTTGGGAGAAATTTTCAGTCAGTATTGTTTCAAACATTTCTTCTGTTCCTTTTTCTTCTCCTTCTGGTATTTTCAATACTTGTGTTATACCTTTGGTAATTGTCCCACAGTTCTTAGATATTCTGTTATGTTTTTTCCCAGTCTTTTTTCTCTTTGTCACTTAGTTTTGGTTGTTTCTATTGAGATATTCTCAAACTTAGAGACTCTTCCCTTGGCCTGCCCAGTCTACTGCAAGGATGAAAAAGTATCCTTTATTTATTACAGTGTTTTGGATCTCTAGCATTTTTGTTTGTTTGTTTGTTTTTAGAATTTCCATTTCTCTGCTTATATCACACATCTGTTCTTACATGCTATATACTTTATTATTAGATCTTTTAACATATTAATCATAGTTAAATTCCTGGTCTGATAATTCCAATATCCCTGCCATATATGAATCTGGTTCTGATACTTGCTCTGTCTCTTCAAACTATGTTTTTGCCTTTTAGTATGCCTTGTAATTTTTCTTGATAGTTGAACATTATGTACTGAGTAAAAGGAACTAAATAGGACTTTAGTAATGAGGTGGTGAAGTGTGGCAGGAGGGGAAGCATTTTATAGACCTATGATTAGGGCTCAGTCTTTTTGGGGACAATGAACTTCACAAGTGCTTCTCGGGTTTTTTTTTTTTTTTTCCTCCTCCCCTCAAGAGGGACAAGATGGTTCATGTGAGCTGGAGTTGGATATTTCCTTCTCCAGATAGGTCAGGCTCTGGTTAGTTTTTCTTGAGGGCAGGCCTTGTTCAGAACAGAATGCTCTGGAATATTTCAAGGTGGTTCTTTTTCTGCTGCCCCTGCTAGAAGCACAAGGGGATTTTTTCCTTCATTATTTACTGTGAGAACTGGTAGACCTCCAGGAACTAAAATGTACAAAATCTGGAGGAATCCCATGATGACAGGGTCCCCCTGAAGTTTTTATCTATCAGGCTTTTCTACACTGACCCCCAGCATTTTGCAATTACAGTTCAGGTTATCTTACCCCAGCACTGGTCCCATGGATGTTTCTGCTCCAGTAAGTGTGATTCTCTGTCTTTGCCTGTCCTTCCAGTTTTGGGGGTTTGCCCTGTGACCTTATTTCTCTTATGGATCTAAAAAGAGTTGTTGATTTTTCAGATTTTTCAGCTTTTTACTTATTTGAATGGGGTAGCAACTTCTTATAGCTAGGACCCAGAAATCTCCTAGCTTTCTATTTATAGCTCTTGGAAAAATTATTTGGTTTCTAAAACAATAAATCTAATCATTTCCCCAAATGATGTATTTTAAATATGTGAAGGAAGCTATTATGTTGTTTCTAATTTTCCTTGGGCTAACATCTTCCTTTCCTTGTCTCACATTCCCTTTTTCTCTTTCCTTATCTTCCTTTTCCTCCTCTCTTTCTTTTATTCCCTTGTCAAATAGTTATTAAATCTCTACCTATCACACTTCCTGTTAGGCACTGAGGATAACTTCTTCCCTTTCCTCAGAAAAATTATGCACTTGTAGGAAAAAAGAAAAGCACATAAGATTTTATTCATTAAAATGAACAGAAGAATTAATAAATGTTCTGAATCCTATAGAAGCATACTTCCTCCTGTGCTTTGATTTTGATCACCATTGCTTTCCCAGTCATTTTCCTTTAGATAAGCTGTAACATAGTAACATTCTCCTTAACTTGTAGTCTGGCTGTAGTCAAATCTGTGCAGATTCAGAAAATTCTCTTATCTCTGTCTTTAAGCTAAATATCTTTTGAATAGTTTAATGTTTGCTTATGTAGGAATAAGTCATGACTGGGACAGTGTGTTTCAATGACTGATGCCACATGTAAAAGTTGGACTGGTCTAATATGTATTTTCTAATGAATATTTATTTCACTGCTAAATGTCAAAATGTAATCAGTCCTCACAATCCACACAGGATGGCATAGCCATTTTGGAGTCTGGAGATCTTTAATGGAAGGTGAATGAAACTTTGTTTATTCTGATGCAGGTGTAGACCCTAATAACTATCAGGGCTCACAATGACCAAGGTCCATCCTAGAATTTGTTAAAATAGGCAGCAGTTTTATTATGAATCCAGAATTTCATGGTGTGGAGAGCCCATGATTTATATTGGTTGACTGTGACTCATTAGTGGTAGATGAATGAAGAATAAAACAATACTATTTACTGGATCACCATAGTTACTATTTAAAATGAATACATGCACAGATTTGTTTTTTTCAACTTCAGGATATTCTCAAGGTGGTTTTGAATTGCCTAATGCAGAATCCTAAAAAATTAAATCGATGGCTTAGAATTCAAATGAAAAAGTAGGTTTCAGAAAGAGAGCATATAACTTCTCAAAAAAGAAGTTTTGCCTTTTCTATACAGCTTTGCAACTGAAAATCTGTGTTTGGATTCCAGTGATCCTGAACAATAAGGGTGGAAGTGGGCCTTTATTTATTTCACATTGCCTTTCAGATTTCTCTTTAAATTCCCTGTGATGAGTGATTGTTGTTTTTGACGGTCAAATGATGCTTAACGATGAAAACCAGAAAAGGCCTTGACTAGGGTAGTGAAGCCTGTAACATACCCAGGAGCAGATTCTATATAAAGATTTGAAACATGAAGGATAGGGAAGCATGTTAAGAAGAATTCCCAGCTCACAGCAGCTTAGTGGAGAAAAGCTAAGATCACAGTATGGTTAATCTATCTGTCAAAGCACAGTGGCTTTTGCTTCTTGCACCTGAGAGTTATTGGAAACTATAACATTCCAGCATATGTTAGTAGACATTCTCTCTCACCATGCCAGGAAGTTATATAACTCAGAAAAAGAAGTTGAAAAGAAAATTCTTTGGAGCACTTATGCGTACTTCCGAAAATCTCAGACCTAAAAGAGGGACTACTGAGTCAGATGTCAAAGCATGATACTTAAATCAAATATATAACTCTAAGGTGTAGCGTGAGGAGAAACAATTGGATTCCTCCCAGAGAAAGTTCTTATTCCTGAAAGAGAGCAGAAAAACTGAAAAGAATGGTTCTTGGTCCTTTGAATGTTCCAAGAATGAAGGAGAAAACTTGATCTTAAAATACTTTAAACATTTTAAACAAACAAACAAACAAACAACACTTCTTGTGATATATTGCAGAGTCTCCTCATATTTCCTTCTCGAAATGAGATCATTCCTTTGTACCATTTAAGAGCTCGAGACACACTTTGCGATGGTGCATAAAAAGCACCTCTATCTCAAGCCTGCATTCTGAGCTTTTATGTCTCATTGCCTGTCACAAGGAAGCTTCCTGGACATTTTAAACTTTTTAAAAACTTCAATTCAATAAAAATGAAGATTTTCCTTTTAGGTCACCATTTCTTCTGGCAGACTGAGTCTAAAATGCACTTTATTTCCCTTTAATTTAACAGCTCCAGCAGCTTTTCCAGTTAAATCGACTGTTCATTATTGAGCCCCATTTATGAAGGGGCTGTGCAGTGCAGTTTAATGAATCCTTGGCACAAAGCTCCCTTTCAGGACTGGGAAAG
The DNA here is from genome assembly GCF_002201575.2 of Neomonachus schauinslandi. Taxonomy (NCBI): domain Eukaryota; kingdom Metazoa; phylum Chordata; class Mammalia; order Carnivora; family Phocidae; genus Neomonachus; species Neomonachus schauinslandi. The sequence continues at coordinate 62,355,558 of NC_058413.1, read as the reverse complement.
AATAGGGGCTGTTCAGGCCCTGTAGGGCTGTATGTCAAAGCCAGCCCATAATGCCTGTCAGCCAAGGGCAGAAATTCCCACTGATATAAGAATGTGCAAGAAATCAACTTTCACCACCGACGAGCAGATTAAGACACGATCAGGAAATGAGACTGTAGGTTTAGAACGGTGACACCTGTTTGAACAGAGGGATTTTCCCATCCCTTGATCACTGTGTGCCTGGAGTGGGGGCTGGTAGAAGCAGCAAACAGCTGAGGCCTCAAAGCCTTCCAGGGTCTTCTGAGAGGGGAAGGAAAGACCAAAAGACCATTGCGGGTGGGGGCACCTTTGGGCTAGGTCTTGTGCTAAGTACTTTCACCTTCTTTCTTCTACTTTAATCCTCATAAGAAGCCTATGAAGATTATTTACATGTAGGAGGAGAGGAAACTAAGGCTCACGGGGATTTCATTTCTGGTTCAAGGCTATACTGCTAATTAGCCACTAAATGGCAATGAGGAGATGGAACGAAGGCCTGTCTGGCTCCTGAGTGTCTGTCTTTTCTAGTGCTCTGAAGTGAGGCTCATCAGTAGATTTGGTCCTTTGGGAATATTGAAGTTCTAGTCACTAGGAAGAGTTAAAAATTTTTAATTTCATGGGATATACATTGATTGCCTACGAGGTGCCAGGCATATGTGGTATACATTGGGATTACAGGCATTTGAGCCACGGCATGATGGTATGAAGAGTGGGAGTTATGGGCTTTCTAGAGTGCTAGACAGGCCTGGGTTTGAATCCTAGCGCTGATGATACATAACGTGCATACCTTTCAGACCTGGGAAACCTTGGGAAAGTCCCTCTCACTAAGCCTTGGCTGTGCTGCTCTTTCCCCAGCCTTCACCCCAGCCACACAGTGGTCAAGGGATGGTGGTTCTGGTGACTCTGGTATTGCCAACTACTGTCCTAAGGGTAACACGGTCCAGATGATTTCTACAGAAAGGAATCCTTTGTGTAGATACCATGAGATCCCCTAATTATCAAAATGGCTGTGTGGATTGTTTTTGTCTGTTTGTTATTATATGTAGGCTCCACAACCAGCATGGAGCCCAACACAGGGCTTGATCCCACCACCCTGAGATTGAGACCTGAGGTGAGATCAAGAGTCAGACACTTAACCCACTGAGCCACCCAGACGCCCCATGTGGATTGGTTTTCTTTCAGCATCATGGAGCAGATCAAGCCTGATGAAGTATAATTTTTAAAAAGGTAAAATCATGACTCTCAGGCAAATATAAATGAACCACATGTAAAAGAGTCTAACTCATGAATTAGCAAAGAAACCATTAAGATGTTATGATTGGTTCAAAGAACATTTCAAAAGCCAGGTATATACTATTGCAATATTACAGTATGTTTACTGGTTACATAAAAACTGAGCTATAAATCTTTGTGGTTCCATGAATAGAAATTATTTGCATATCTACTAGGCAAAACTCTACCAGGTAATAAGTAATTTTACTAAATCTGGAATCTTCAACTATTGGCAAATGGTGAGAAAAATTAAATTCATTACCCTAGACAATCTCTGGGGGGTCTTTGTGCCTGCATAACATTGAAAGAACGCAGGACTCACTTTTTAGCCTCATTTCTAAGTTTTTCATAACTTTTCTGATAAGCCTTATATTTTATAGACAAGTAAATTTGGACCCACCTAGAGAGAGGAAATGATTTTCCCACATCATAGGGAGTCATTGGCAAAGCCAGAACTAAAACCCAGGTCTCCTCTCTCCCTAAAAGTGTTGTCCCACTTTACTGTTTGGAACCACATAGCAACTCTGTCTCCTCCACTAGAGACCAGAGAAAGAGAGGACTCGCACTTTCCTGATTTCGAAGAGTGAAGAGGCATGTGTTTTCTAGGGCAGCTTTTAAATTGAGATCATTTAAATATAGGAACAAGAACTAAATACTAACTGATCCATTTTACTAAGATACAAAATTAAGAAGTTTATTTTGGGGTTTACCTCTTACTAACAGCACAGAGGTAGTTTGGTTCCTCAGATGGGGATCCCTGGAAACAGATCTTGAAGTGGAGTTGTGTGCTGAAGGTTGATTGAGGGAGACTCTCTTCCCCATCCCTAGGGAAGAGAGGAAGTCAAGATTGGGCAGAAGCTGACCTGCTCTCAGCTTGACTCAAATTGAAGCAAGGTGGTGGGAGGGGCGGGGTCTGGCGTTTGTAACCCTGCATCAGCCAATCATTGGTTTCTGGTGCACTTGGGGAAGGATATGACCTTGGGCAAGGCAGTTTCCCTCAGCTGTGGGCAATGCTTGGTGAGAGCTCTAGCTGTCAGCCATTAGCAGACAGTAAAGTCAGCGGCTGGGGAATGGGTTCATCAGCTGCCAGAGGCGATCTGGGCAGAGGATCATGATTTCCAGTATGTCTGATTTCTGTTACAAGGTTAGCTGTAATAAAGAGATTTCGACTCAAGGGCCAAAACTGATGGATTAGTAGTGTCAGGAGTACTATGCTGAGAAATTTCTAAGCTCATCTGGGCTGGGTGGAAAGAATGTGAGGATTGATTAGTGATGTCTGTAGGAGAGTGATTCACGATGCCATGATTCTTCTTGGATTTAATGCTGGTATAGGGTAGGGTGACAACACCATGCAGTTTTCCTAGGACCATCCTGGTTTATGTGTGTGCTTCCAGTGTAATTATTAATAAGTAATGTTACCTTTAATTCTCAAAATGTACTCCCTTGGAAAATCAATGTTATGGTCATCCTAAGAAAGAAATTTTCAATCTTGCCATTCCTGCCTCTCTCTTCTGAAAAGTGCTCCCTTCTCTCTGGACCCTATTTGGGACAAATAGCCTACTATCCTCAGTGCATTTAGACTTTCAAAGACTGGCAGAGAGGGTTTTCTGTAGCAACTTCTGCTTTTGCTTAGCAACACAAAACTCTCCTGAGGCATAGGTGCAAACATCCTAGCAACCTTTCTAGAATAGGCAAAGAGTTGGTGGAGGATGGAGATATGAGGCAAAGTACAGGGAGAATAAAACAAATTACAACCACAGAAAATTATTCTGCTACATGGTAAAGCAGAACTTTGTAGGTATAGCTACCATCTGGCCCAGCTAAAGGCATGTTGACCCTGCATTTAAAATCAGAGATTATTTTTCTTTAAAAAAATTTTTTTAAAGATTTATTTATTTAGGACTCCTGGCGGCTCAGTTGGTTAAGCGTCTGCCTTTGACTCAGGTCATGATCCCAGGGTCCTGGGATCGAGTGCCACATTGGGCTCCTTGCTCAGCAGGGAGCCGCTGCCTGCCACTCCCCCTGCTTGCATGCTCTCTTTCCCTGACAAATAAATAAATAAAATCTTTTTTTAAAAAGAGAAGGAGAGACAGAGAGCATGCACAGAGGGGCAGGGGAGGAGGCAGAGGGCTAGGGAGAGAGAATCTCAAGCAGACTGTACTTAGTGCAGAGCCTGATGCAGGGCTTGATCTCAGGACCCTGAGATTACAGCCTGAGCGGAAACCAAGAGTCAGATGCTTAACAACTGCCCCACCCAGGTGCCCCTAAAATCAAAGATTCTTAAGTCTGAAAGGGAATGTAGAGATCATCTGTTCATTTTATAGATGAGAGATAGGCCAAGGTTACACTCTAAGTACTTGTAAAGCTGGGATCAGGACACTGGTTCCTTAAATCTCCCAGTCTAGAGCTTCTTCCACTGGACCAGCTTCTGTTCACCAAGGAGAAATTAGCAGAGTCTGTAGCAGTGACAACAACATGAAGGAGGCAGCAATTTGGCCTTGGATAAAAGAGAAAAATTGCTCTCAGACCTGGGATGACTTGGCAGAGGGGCTGGCAAGAAAATTGCTATACACAAGAGCATGGGCATTATTTTTCCTCTGTAAACAGAGCATGGCATCAGTTTGGGGGCCAAAGTCTTCTCTGGTGCCAGGAAAGTGACAAGTGATAAAAACTGCTACCATGGACAAGGCAGTGTGCCACATGCCATGGAACACAAAGATAAATAAGCTCCTCTGCTCAGAAATCTCCAGTGGTTCTCTCAGTTTTCATAAAATCAAGTCTAAGCTCCTATTCATAGCGTTTGAGGCACCCTTTCTGATCTTATCTCCCTCTACTCCCTGCCTCACACCCTATATTCCAGCTGCATGGTACTACCACAATTACCCTGATGCTACCCTGCAGTTTTATACCTCCATGTCCTGTCCCATGAGGACTTTTCTAGGATGCCCTTCCCCCCCCACCTTCTTAAAGAATTATAGTTACCAAAACTCCTTATCCTTTTTGGCACAACTCAATGGCATCTTCTTTATGAAGCCTTCTTCCCCTTCTGTGCTCCAGTAACAATCTGCTTGTGCCTCTGTTCAAACACTGTCCTAAGGACAGAAGGCATGTCTATGGCATTTCTCCATGCCTAGAGCATGGTGGACCTAGGATACTGCAGGTGCTCAGCAAATGTCTGCTGAATGAATAAACTGGCATGACAGTCAGACTCAGATAAGTCGTTGGGAATATGTCTGTTTTCTTAGGACCAGGACTTAATTATGTATCTTTTGGTGCGTAGGATGGTGCCTAGCACATAGTAGGCCCCAAAAGATATTTCTTAAGTGACAGAGATAGTCAAGTACACAAATAGCTGATTCACGGCAGACTGGGCATGGGGACAATGGATTTAGATTTGAAGCTAGATGCTGTCCGTACCAGCTCTTTGACTATCGGCAGGTTGCCTAAACTCTGTGACTTTAGGTGCCTTCAGTAAAATGGGGATGACATTAACTATCTGAAAGGGTTATTGTGAGGATTAAATGAACACCGAAGGTCCCCGGTATGCTTCAGATGTACAGTGGATGCTCAATAAATGCTTGTGAGCGAATGAATGAATGAAGAAAGAAGTGCCATCAAAGAGATTGAGGTTAAGTATCAGGAAAGCAGGAGGGAAGGAGATAGAGCAGCCTGAGTTGGTGGTAACAAAGACCTGGGAGGGCTTTTTGAGAAAGGTTAACATTTGAAAGCAGAATAGGATTCTCAGAAAGTGCAATGGAATTCGTGATACCCTAATTCTGCCACAGAGAAATATAATCTAGTATGTTTTTGGCCACCCCAAATGATACGCCTGACAAAAGTCACTTTAATAATGATGGGGAAAGACCAAACATAGTTTAGTAAAAGAAGCCTTAAGCAGGGGAGTCTGAATTCAGGTTCTCTTTTCATAAAAGTGATTTTGGGGGGTTGGGGGAGGGAGATTGAAAGGTAGGTGTGGAATCCTAAGACTTGAAATCTCCCCCTTAATTCATTTCCTCCTTGATGCTGTCAGGACATGCTTTCCGGAAAGAACAGGCAGGTTTAATGCAATTATGTTGTGTTGGCCCTCCCCAGCTTGGCCATGTGCTAGGCAACTCCAGCTGGCCTCACACAAGAGAAAACAAACTTCAGCTGCCCCTTAGGCCATTGTTTTAGCACTGCGCAGAGAAGTGTTCCAGCGGCTGATCCGAGCTGCTTAAGCTGTTTAATTGAATGAATTCAGCCTCATATAATAGGATCTAGGTCTTTAAGCATTTCTGTCTGGCATACCGGATATTGGGCTGAGGGCTGCTCAAGTTACCCAGGCTTGCTGAGACACTGAGTATCTCTGGTGTCTGCCCTTGTCACATTCTGGTGTAAACCTCGGTGGGCTCAGAGCAGCCTTATGCTGTGTCCTGATGGATATTGCTCCACACTGATCCAACTGAAGTCTCTAAGAGAGGTACGCACAATCAGGTATTTGAATGAAGTCTGAACAAAAGAAGATTCCACATGCAGGGACTTGTGTAATTTTTCCCATTTTCTTCTTAATGGGAACTGAGCACACATGCATGCCACCATTTCTTTTAAGATATAATTCATATGCCACAAAAATTCACCCTTTTAAAGTGTATGATTCAGTGGTTTTTAGTATATTAACAAAGCTATGCAACCATCACCACTATCTAATTCCAGAACATTTTCATCATCCCCAAAAGAAAACCAATTTTAGGTAAATGAAATAAAGTTTTAAAAAAATTAATCCTAGATTATAGCAAGAAACACAGCTTTAAAAAGTAATAAAAAGGTTGGGGGGATGGAGTAACTGGGTGATGGACAATAAGGAGAAGGTGATGTAATGAGCACTGGGTGTTATATAAGACAGATGAATCACTGACCTCTACCTCTGAAACTAATAATACATTATGTTAATTTAAAGAAAAGTAATGATGAACTCATATGCAGACTTTCACCGAAGTGATTATATCCAGATCAATAACAGACTGCTTCAGCTATAGGTCAGATTCTAAAATTAGGTAATTTTGCTTATTCTGTATAGAAATTCTGACTCCCAATTATAGCTTGTTGGGAATAACAGCAAATGTTTGTTGGTTCTGTTAGACAGTTCTGGATATTTGGATCAAACAAGGCATCTTATCCATTATATACCCATCAGCCATCCTTTCCCCTTCTTCCCTGCAGACAGAACATTGATCTGTTTGGGTGTTGGGCAGAGATCCCTCCATCTCAGTAAGTGTAGATGCCAAGGCAGCTCCAGGGATAGATTATAATTGGACTAAACAAAGCAAGGTAGTATCTTTTTCCTTGGTCATTGAGTAGCGTGAGGGTAAGCATGTAATCTAGTTTTGGCTAATGAGATGTTTTTCTGGGAAGGGCTTCCCTTTATGTATAAAATCATAAGGCCTCCTGAGGAAAAGGCCCTTTGACCTTTTGGAATAGTGGTGTGATGTTTGGAAGTGAATCAGCTGTTTTGCAACCATGAGGCACCCAAATAAGGATGACAACTAACACATTAAGGAAGATGGAGCAGAAAAATAAGTCTGGGATCATGGTGGTTAACAACAGCTGAACCAATGCCATAATTTGCTCACATTAGGATCTCTTTCTCTTCTCTATCTATCTATCTATCTATCTATCTATCTATCTATCATCATCTACCTACCTACCTACCTATCTGGTTTTCTATGACTATCAGCCCAATTGTAAAGACTTAGAAATTATAAAGAGATTTTTAACTCAACATCCCATCAGATGTTAATTTTACAAGCATAACATACTTGAATATTTTAATTTGGGAATTAATGGTGCATGGACTTCCAATTCTAATTTTAGCTGCATTTGGTTCTAGAAAGTACTTTTTAATACTCCATTGCAGTATGTTGATACAGTTTTGAAATATTTCTCAATAATATGCCTTTAGTTTCTTTCTTGGGTAAGTGAAGAAAATCATCACCTAAAAGGAAAAAATCAGGCTGCTTTAAACCACAGTTCTATTCCTAAATATCCTGTTATCTTATCCTCAACATAAAATAGTCTTGATATCTCAGCTGGAAATTACTGATTAGGCCTGGCAATTCAGGATACTGAATATGTTGCTAAGATAAGGCACTTGAGAAATATCCTTGACATTGTTACAAATTAGCATTATAGTGTCATAATTTCTATTTGGAATAAAGTAATTGTGAACTAAATGAAAAAGCTCTTGTAGAATTACTTTTTAAATTTAGATTTTAATGTGTTACTAAAATAGATATGTGCATGGCTTTTAAGGAAAAAAGTATTACGGTTTTCTTCTGCATTATCTCTATTTCTGACTCTCACTTTAAACATTTTTTTTAAAAGATTTTATTTATTTATTTGAGAGGGAGAGAGAGAGAGAGAGCGAGCACGAGCAGGGTGATGGGCAGAGGGAGAAGCAGGCTCTCTGCTGAGCAGGGAGCCCAATGCGGGGCTCCATCCCGTGACTCCAGGATCATTACCTGAGCTGAAGGTAGATGCTTAACCGATTGAGCCACCCAGGCGCCCTCTCACTTTAAACACTTAAAAACTATTTCTTCTTTCTATTTTTACCTACATATTTCATAATAATCTTATGTGACAAACATGGAGACGCACTGCCCAGATCCCTCTTCAAGAAAGGACTCATTGCCTAGCTGATGCCAATATGGCAAGTGGTAGTGTTCAGGTGTTAGCTTGCTCAGGCTTCCTCCTCTTCCAAGCTGAGATCACACTCTCATGGAGGTGACCCCTTCAGAAGATGACTGCACAAAGTGGTGACGCAAAGGCCTAGCTACTTCTGCCTAGTGTAGTGCTCCTTTAATGTGTCACCTTAGCTGCAGACATCTCCTGCAGGCTTGCAGAGACTTCTGTCAGATCCAATGAACTGTCTGAGGCCCTCCCTGCTGGACTTGGCTTCCTCTTTCCTTTCAGAGGTCTCAGATCTGCATTGGAGTCTGAAGGCTCTCCTTGTCCAGTTCTGCTTTCTCTTCCTTTTATCTTTTGTGTTACCCCTCAAAAGGCTGCCTCCCCTGAAACTGTTGCTTAAAGAACAGTTAGACCTTTTCCACCAGTGGGGTGCTGCCCCTCTAACTTTTCCCAGTCCTCCCCATGTAGCTCCAGCACAAGGTTGGGTTAAATTCATATTCAATGATTATTCTATTATTATGTAAGTATTCTTCACAGTTCATTTATATTTTACTGAAATTTCTTGTGCAGTTTTTTGTTTTACCTGAAGTTAATAACGGCCTTATTTGGGGGGGGGACTTAGTTTTCTATGTACATTTCACTAATTCTTCCCTAAACACATTAACAGAAGGATAACACCTTCTTAGAGAATTTAGAATGCTTTCGATTGCAAGTAGCATCATGCCCAACTAAGAGTAGCCTAAACAAGAGGTTTATTATCTCACTCTTTTCTTTTAATTTTATTTATTTATTTATTTATTTATTTATTTATTTATTTATTTATTT
>NC_058413.1:62280578-62346773 GCF_002201575.2 Neomonachus schauinslandi | reverse complement strand
TTTATTTATTTATTTATTTATTTATTTATTTATTTATTTATTTATTTATTTAATTTGAGAGAGAGAGAGCACAGAGGGAGAGAGAGAGGAAGAAGCAGACTCCCCGCTGAGAGGAGAGCCCCATGCGAGGCTTAATCCCAGGACCCTGAGATCATGACCTGAACCAAAGGCAGGTGCTTAACCAACTGAGCCACCCAGGCACCCCTATTATCTCACTCTTAAAGAAGTCTTAAAAAAAAAAAAGGGCGTCTGCCCTGTACAAAAAATAAAAATGGTGCCTGGGTGGCTCAGTCAGTTAAGCGTCTGGCTTCAGTTCAGGTCATGATCCCGGGGTCCTGGGATCCAGTCCCGCATTGGGCTCCCTGCTCAGCGGGAAGCCTGCTTCTCCCACTTCCCCTCCCCCCCGCCATGCTCACTCTTTCTCTTTCTCTCTCTCGCAAAAATAAATAAATAAAACCTTAAAGAAAAGAAGTCTGTAGATAGGGAGTTTGAGGGTTGGTTAATTCAGTGACATTATATAATGTCATTGAGGATCCTGGTGCTTTTCACATTTCTGGTCTGCCAATCTCAGCATGTTGATTTTTCTTTTTTAGGCTTTCCCCCTCATGGTTATAAGATGCCTGCCATAGCTCCGAGTATCACCTATAAATGAACAAAGGCACGAAGGGGAACATTTCTTCCTCTCTCTTTCCTTTTTCTCCTTTTATCTTTCTTTTTGATACATGGGAAAGGGGGGACTTTCTAGAATCCCAAGAGTAATTTCTCCTAATGTCTCATTGGCCAAGATTGGATCTCAAGCCATGCTGTAGTTAAAAGGGAGGTAACAATTGTCATATTCAGCTTCCACAGGAGTAGGTGGGCTCTGTCAGGTAAGAATAAGTGTGGGGTTGGGGCACCTGGGTGGCTCAGTCATTAAGCGTCTGCCTTCAGCTCGGGTCATGATCCCGGGGTCCTGGGATCGAGCCCCGCATCGGGCTCTCTGCTCAGCGGGGAGCCTGCTTCTCCCTCTCCCACTCTGCCTGCTTGTGTTCCCTCTCTCACTGTCTCTCTCTGTCAAATAAATAAATAAAATCTTAAAAAAGAATAAGTGTGGGGTATTGAAAGCAGCGAGGGTATCTGCCACCTCCCACCATCATGCTCAAATACCTAAGTATATCTATTACTTTCATTTATTTTTCTTGGAGACATCCCCTCCTCCAGGAATTCTCCATTCTCCTGTTTCAATTTGGATTGATTGTCATCACTCAGCCTGCTATATGGTTATTATTGTGATACTTCTCTTGGTTATCATCCAGGGAATTCTATTGATTCTATCTCATGATGGATCCCCTGTTTTCTTGATACTCTTTTCTTCTATTTTTTTTCATGAAGCACATTATTCAGTGGTTCCTTGAGAAAAGTTTCTTGAGAGACAATTTTATAAGGTATTATATGTCTGAATATGTTGCTATTCTACACTCATGCTTGAGTGATTACTAGGTTTGGTATAGAATTCTAAGTAGGAAATAATTTTCTGTAAGATTTTTAAGATCATTGCTCCATTGTTTTCCAAGTCCCAGTGTGGTTAATGAGAGGTCTGATCTTCTTCTTCTTCTTTTTTTTTTTTTAGAAAGAGAGAGAGAGAGTGCAAACGGTGGAGCGGGGAGGTGCAGAGGGAGAGGAGAGAGAATCTTAGCAGGCTTCACGGCCTCAGTGCAGAGCTCAGTGTGGGGCTGGATCTCACAACCACAAGATCATGACCTGAGCTGAAATGATGAAACCTTAACTGACTGAGCCACGCAGGTGCCCCTAGGTCTGATGTTATTCTGATTCCATTTTTGTTTTTATTTATTTTATTTTATTTATTTATTTTTAAAAGATTTTGTTTATTTATTTGACAGAGAGAGAGTGCACAAGCAGGGGGAGAGGCAGGTAGAGGGAGAGGGAGAAGCAAGTTCCCTGCTGAGCAGGGAGCCCAATGTAGGACTCGATCCCAGGAACTTGGGATCATGACCTGAGCTGAAGGCAGATGCTTAACTGACTGAGCCACCCAGGCACCGTTTTTATTTTTTGTACGTGATGTTTATTTTTCCCTAGAGTCCTTTATTCCTTGATATTCTAAAAATTTATAATGTGCTTTGGTGTGCGTCTTTTTCTTCTCCATTTTGTCTTTTCTCTTTTCTGAAATTCCTCTAGGCTTAATGTTGAACATCTCTGACTTTTTTTTCTTACTAGGAGATTTCCTCAACTTTATCTTCCAATCCTTCTATTGAGTTTTAAAAATGTATTACCACAAATTTCTAAGAGCTCATCTTTATTTTTGATTCCCCTCCCTTTTTTGGTATCATCTAATTCTTGTTTCATGATTGCAATATTTTCTCTTGTATCTTTAATCTTATTTTATTTCTTTTAATTATAATTTATATGGAAGTTTTCCTTTGTTCTTTGCAATGTCAATTTCCTCTGGGATTATCATCCCCCAGGGTTTTTGTTTTGTCTCTGACATCCATGTTGAAGATGTTGCCAAAATATCTGATGAAACTTGGATGACTTTTTTTTATAGATTTTTTTTTATTTATATATTTGACAGAGAGAGACACAGCGAGAGAGGGAACACAAGCAGGGGGAATGGGAGAGGGAAAAGCAGGCTTCCTGACGAGCAGGGATCCCGATGTGGGGCTCGATCCCAGGACCCTGGGATCATGACCTAAGCCGAAGGCAGATGCTTAACGACTGAGCCACCCAGGTGCCCCTTGGATGACTATTTTTAAGAGTGGATAACTAAAAAGCTTACTGGAAATCCATCCAATTTTTTCTCATGTACTATAAACCCTTCAGAAAAGACTACTCCAATTTCCTGATTGAGAAATAGATAACCTGCTGCAAAAATTCTAGAAACTGACTGATAATGTTGAGGGTCATTATTCATAATGTGGAACCTCATTTAATCCTCTGTTTTCAGGACGATATCTCATTGCTTACTCTCCATTGCACAAGGAATGCCCTAGACTGGAAACATTCTGGTTCTGATACCATAGGAAATAAAAACGTTGTTTCCAAATCCAATTGGAAGAGAGGTTGTTTTGTGGCTGCATGAGATGGGGAAGAGATCTTAGAGCCTAACTGCTTCTTACACAGGCTTTCAACCAATTCTCCTACTTTCAATCTCCCTCCTCACTCTTGCTTTCTCAAATACTGAAGCTTTCCTGGGTTCTGTGGCCCAAATCAGCTAGTTTCCAAATTTCTTCTTCCTTTTTCTTTTCTTTTGCAGTGTTTTATAAATTATTATACTCACAGATACATTTATGCCAGCATATACATTTTGTATTCTCATTTGTCTTATTCACTATATATAATATATAATGTTTTTAATATTTTTCTCACTAATTTAGTACTGCAAAAACTGCTTTGAAGCTGTTGATCTACTTTCATAAATTTGAGATCCAGATGTGTACTATATTAATAACGAAGAGAATGAAAATGTAACCAACAAAAACTGTAATGTGTAAATTACATAAAAATGAAGTGAAAAGCACATCTATTAACTGATTGGTCACATAATTTAGCTGGAACAAACATATGCAGTCCTTGTAATACATGTGTAGTCACTAGGATGTGATTATAAAGAATAAATTGTGATTTCTATGAAAGTCATAATTTTTAATTTAAAAATTTATAGAGTATATGTGCACAAAATGGTTTCAGCTCTTTTTCCTTTGAAATCACTGGGGATCACCTGAGCAATCAATCTTTGATGACAAGCACGGGATGGAGGGCACAGTTTAGGAAACACTGACTTAGTAGGGATCGTCTAGGGTAGGAGAATCTAATGTTGATTTTATGCATGTACTGCTACCCAGGTTTAGCAATATTCTGGAAAGCTCATAGCATTTTTTAAAAAATTGGACAAATAGAGATTAGTAGGATGCTTCCCCATTTGCAAAGTGCTTTCACATCCATGATCTCATTTGAAGTGGCAGGGCAGGGATTATCTTGCTCAAGAGATATTTCCAAGGTGTTCAGTTAGAATGAAGGCTTTCTGATTAGTTGCTTTGAAAGATTTATTGGAATGTGGGGCTATTCTTCTACAGTGAAGACTATTATTTAACAAATAGCCCATGAAACTTGTCCCATAACAAACCATCCCAAAACTTACTGGCTTAGACCCAAAATTTATTATTTCATACGGTTGTATCGGTTGGCAATGTGAATGGTTCTTTTGCAGGTCTTTCCTGGAACCTCTCACGTGACTTCAGTTATCTGATGACATAACTGGGTTTGGAGGGTGCAAAATGGCCTCACTGACATGTCTCGCAGTGCTGGCTGTCATCAGGGGTAACTTGATTCTCCTGGGATTGTTCATAGTGTGGGGTCTCAGTGTTCCAAGAGTATGAAAGTGGAACTGCCAAATCTCTTAAGTTGAAAGTTGCAAAGGCTGGAACTTGTGTACTGTTTCTAGCACAGATTTAAGGTGTGGAGAAATAAACTCCATGGGAAGAGTTCCAATGTCACATTGCAAAGGGGTTGGGAACCAGGGATCAGTGATTCACTGGGGCCATTCTTTTTTTTTTTTTTCCTTTTACTAAGTAGACTCCATGCTGGGCTTGGAGCCCAATATGGGGCTTGAACTCATGACCCTGAAATTGAGACCTGAGCTGAGATCAAGAGCCAGACACTTTTTTTTTTTGAAGATTTTATTTATTTATTTGACAGAGAGAGGCACAGTGAGAGAGGGAACACAAGCAGGGGGAGTGGGAGAGGGAGAAGCAGGCTTCCCACCGAGCAGGGAGCCTGATGCGGGGCTTGATCCCAGGACCCTGAGATCATGACCTGAGCCGAAGGCAGACGCTTAATGACTGAGCCACCCAGGCACCCCAAGAGTTGGACACTTAACCATCCCATCCAGGCGCCCTGGGGCCATTCTTATAATAATCAACCACAGCTATTGTGTATGAAGATTGTTCACTCCATTTTACATTTCCCTCTTCATGAGAACTTTTGAAACAAATACCTGACTGGCTCTAGTATGGAGGATTCTTCTCTTTATCCTAAGCAATCCATAACTACACTGATATTATGAAAGGAGCACCAGACCAGTAGTTAGTAGATCTTGGTTTTTCATTGAAGCTATTCATTGTAGCACTGTTTGTAATATAAAAGACCTGGAAGAACCCCAACTAAGTTAATCATAAGAGCACTGGTTGAATAAACTGTGGTAGATTCACTCAGTGGAATATTACACAACTATAAAAGAAAATGAATGAAGATATATTATTGTTAAGTGAAAAAAAACAAGGTAGAGGAGGGGTGCCCAGGTGGCTCAGGGTTAAGTGTCTGCCTTCGGCTCAGGTCTTGATCCTGGAGTCCTGGGATCAAGCCCCCAGTTGGGCTCCCTGCTCAACAGGAGCCTGCTTTTCCCTCTCCTCCCTGCTTGTGCTCTCTCTCGCTATCTCTGTCACTAACTGTCTCTCTCTCAAATAAATAAATAAATAAAATCTTAAAAAAAAAAAACAAGGTAGAGGAAAGCATGTATAATAAAAATATGATTATCTAACAAAGAATAAGACTGAACCCAAACAAAACAACAACGATTACTTATAGGAAGAGGGGAGAAAATAGGGTAGAGGGGCTACAATGGAAGCTAGCCCTTCCTGAATATGTCTTGTGGTGTAGTTGTAACTTTGAAACCATGTAAATTTTTAAAGATTATAAAACAAAATTAAAGATTTATAAAGCAATTTTATATAAAACAAAGTAAAACAAGTGAACCTACCTTTTTGTTGAATTGGTGGCATAACCACATAGGATTTTTTTAAAAGATTTTATTTATTTGTCAGAGAGAGAGCACAAGCAGGGGGAGGAGCAGGGGCAGAGGGAGAAGCAGGCTCCCCGCTGAGCAAGGAGCCTGATGTGGGACTCGATCCCAGGACCCTGGGATCCTGACCTGAGCTGAAGGCAGCCGCTTAACCCACATAGGATTTTTGAAGTGAATTTAAAATGTAGTATTTGGACTGTTCCTCACTAGTGGGATGTTTGGAGGACAAAAGGATGGCAGAAAAAAAAAAAAAGAAGGAAAGAGAAAGAATTGTTTGTAGTAATTACATGATTAGTAAAAATATTGGCATTGTTATTTGAAAGTATTATACATATTGTAGCATATATTCTATAGTGTGTGTGCGCATGTGTGTGTGCATGCACACTACAGCATAAGATCGAACATGAATCTGATCAAGACTCTACATCTACTTCCCATTTACAGGAAACGAGCCAGAGAAACATGTTAAATGACACTGTGGAGGTGGATGCAACTAACCAAGTTCAGAATGTGGAAAAGATGACAAGGCAATGACTAGTTTCTTCAATAAACCATTGCAGAGAACACACAAAAATGGAGGCAATATAGATTAAAAGAGATCAAGAGATGTACCAAACCAATTCTTTGCTATTTCTTCCATTGAGGGTTGGATTCTAATTTCCCTCCCCTTGAATCTGAGCTGGCTTTAGTGACTTGCTTGACCAGTAGAATGTAGTGAAAATGACATCCTGGAAATTCTGGGACTATTTCATAAGAAGCCTGGGAGTTGCCAGATGGGGCCACTTGCAGCACTGTCTCTGGGATTCCTGAGCCTCCATGTAGGAAGTCTGAGTACTCTTAGATGGTTTTTGTGGCAGAGGCCAGAATATATAGGCCCAGGTGCAGTCATATGAATGACACCATCTTGGATCCTCCAGACCAACCATAGTCGATGTGGAATGGACGAGAAGGATTACTCAGCCAAGTATTGCTCAAATTACTAATCTATAATATGGTGAGATATAATAAAATGTCGTTTGTTTTTAGCTACTCAGTTTAGGAGTAGTTTGCTCTACAATTATAGATAACCGAATAACATCTAATATTTTAAGAGGGACATTAAGATCTAGTGTTAGTAGAATGTGGTTTGCAGGAGGAAAGGATGAGGAAGAAAACAAGAAATACGTTTTTGGGTGTGCACAATTTGTGAGGTAATGTTATTTCATGATGAAAATGATACTTAATAAATAGTGTGGTGAAACTGAGGAATTGATTTCTTTTATTTGAGGTTTCAAAAATAGCTATGGGAAATTGGTATGGGGGGAAGAGAGAGAGAGAGATGCATAATTATTTTTCCCTTTATGAATGTGCATTCCTGACATCTCTGAGGACGAAGATTGTCCTGCAGGGAGTATGATTAAAGTTACAAAGAGGAAAACAAAATAAGTAAGTCAGCTCTTGATCCTGCTGCTATATTTACCCACAAGAAAGGAGGCTGCTCTCAGGTGGGCTTTTGTCTAAGTAATGTCCTGAAATCCAAGTGTAAAAGAACAATATGAAATCTCAATTCTCCCAAACGGTTTGGGGCAGTTCAGCCCTTGAGCCCCTGGGGGGCTTGGTTCCCAAGGAGACTAATCCCACTTGCTTAGCATTAGGTATCACTGGGGCAAAAGAGCTCTAGTTTGAAGCTCTGCAGAGAGGCCCTCGTGCAGGCTGGAGCTGGGTCCCTCTGCCCCATAGGATGTGAAATGTATTGATGTTGAAGTCATTCAAGTGAGTGTGGCTCACTCAGGGTGTAGGAGGAGGGGCCGATGGGCCTGGCAGGAGCTGGCCACTGACCGCTGAAACTAATTTCACCCCAGATAGAGCTCTTCCCCAAAGGAAAGTAGATCAAGGGGGAAAGCATCTGAGACCATGAGGTGGGGTCTCCATGTACAATTTAGTTGGATATTGGAAGCTCTAAGGATTTATTTTGGCCTTAGGTACTAGTTATTTCAAGTACAAGTTGTTCTTTGTTGCCTTATTATCTGTAGTTTTCCATAAATACCCTTACTTTCATATGACCATGCCTCTGCCCAGGCTGTTCCCACAGATATGGCTTGCTTGCTCGGTACACTCGAATGCATCATTTAAATCTTAGCTCAAATGCTACCTGCCTATGCAGGCTTCCCTGCCATTTCTGAGCAGACCTGAGGGTCCTCTGATCCCATCAATTATTGCACCTTTAAGTTACTTCCACTGAGGCATGTACTGCATTGTATTATAATGACTTGTTTGCATGTCTGTCTTTCCGTCAGGAAAGATAGAGATCATGGCTTCTTATCTCTGTATTTCCCAGTCCTAGCTCCAATACTGTTGGTGTCAATAATGTCTGAATGAATAAGTGACTAGATGGATATTTTATGTATAAGGATCAATTTTGTGAATCAGGCTACAGAATTTCTAAGCCATGAATATCTTATATGTATGTATATAGAGAGCTTTATGGTTGACAAAGAACTTCCTCTTGCATTAGCTCATTGATTTTCACAATAGCCTTATCAAATAGGTTCACACTGTTATTCCCATATTATAGATGGAAACATTGGGCTTTTCTATAATCAGTTGGATAATAAAAGGCAGGATTGGACTCCAGTCTTCATCTCAGGCTCTAATTTTAGCTCTCCCTCTGCTACATTAGATTGCCTTTTTCTAAGTTTCTACAGCCTTCAAGTGGAGCTGCTCTCTTGCATTTGAAAATAGTCACTTTGTTGGGGGAAAGGACAGATGATGCTGATTTTATAGAGTGATGTGTTGGTAAGGAACTGGTGAGGCCTAAGGAATCAAGAACATGGATATTTGTTGAGCCCCTATTTCATGCCAGGAACTTTCATAGGCACCAACTCACAAAATCTTTGAGGAGTTGAAATTATCTTTATTGTACAGATGAGAAAAGTAAGACTCAGAGGTATTATTTGTCTGTTATGTCATGTAATTCTCACAAAGACTCTGAGAACAGTTATAACCATTCCCATTTTTCAGATAAGGAAACTGAGCCTCGGGAAGATGAACTGACTGGTCCAAGAACCCACTAGCAAGTGAAAGGCCAGAATTTGAACCTGTCCTCATCTAACTCCAAAACAACTCTGAGCTTAAAACTCCAAAGGTCTGGAAATGAAGAGACTTTTACATATGACACCCTTAATATTCTATTTATTTTGAATATGATTATGTTAGGGCTTAGTTAACTCTCTGCAGATTAAGAGAGATTTTTCAGACTAAAGATAACAATTAAATGTAAAGTCCTATGCAATCTGTGTCTGGGGATTTGTAAGACCTGCTCAGTTAAAAGAAGGTGAAAAAGAGTGCTCTTAGCTGCCAGACATGGAGGCCTATGGAATGGTCCTGTCAAAAAGGGGAAGGAAAGTGCTGACATCCACATCTGACAGGTGAGAAACACAACTCAGTAACAGGCTCACACAATTTTCTTAGTGCAAATGTCACCAAGAGTAAAACAGATAGTCCAGTGATCGAAGACAAAATCCTGAGTGTAACTCTAATGAAAGGTACATTATAATTGAGCCACCTTAATTAAAAAAAAATAAAAAGTTTGATTCAGCTATGTTGGCTTAGGAAGTGTCTACTTCATCTCCTAAATGGAGAGTGCTCATCTGGGTTCTCTTCTTTGATAAGTCTGTGCCCTCAGGGTGCTCAAAAATCATTTTGCTACATCCTGAAAAATGAGGCTTAAAGAAAAGAGTTTCATAAGAGATGGTCTGCATCTCCCTGAGGCAGACTCTGCATCTAAACTATCATAACTTACTTATTTGTTTATTTTTAAAGATTTATTCATTTATTTGGGGGGGAGGGGCAGAGGGAAAGGGAGAGAGAGAATCTCAAGCAGACTCCCTGCTGAGGGGGGAGCTTAATCTCACAATCCTGAGATCATGACCTGAGCTGAAATCAAGAGTCAGTCACTTAACCGACTGAGCCAACCTGGCGCCCCTATCATAACTTATTTAGAGAACACTTTATCACACACCTTATATGTCTTTTCTATCACTGTGTGTTCATATATGTGATCTCACTGAATCCTCATGAACACCCTGTGACAGAAAAGACATAAGGGAATATAGTCACCTTCTTGTGTTTTAGAGAAATAAGGGTGAATACTCATCACAGGGTATGCAAGAGTCAACAGATAAGCATTTTTCACAGGATGTTTCCTTTAAATATGACAGGTGCCCATAAGGTGGGTGACCCTTACCTGCATTTAATGTGAGTAAATTAAGGCAGAGAGAGGTTGGCTGGTTTGGCCAAAGCCATGTATTTATCAGAATATGGATTTTAACCCAAATCACAGAGCTACTGAGTGGTGGAGCTAAGACAGAATGGGGAACAGACACGTCTTCTCTGAATCATCTTCCGTGGTCTACAATATTGCTCATTTTTTCTATCCCAAGAGGATCGCCCAGGTGAAACCGGATCCAAGTGAACTTCAGGGTGATCCTTGAAATGCAACAGAAGTTCCAGAAGGACAACTTAAATGGCATGACAGGTAGGGGAGAGGTTCCCATCCATATTTTGTCCTAAGATGCTGTAAGTTTTATACACACACAGGGTTCTCTCTCAAGCACCAGCTGGCTTAGGGTAGTGACTCCATTCTCCTTTGCCTCCTGCTGTCTCTCTACAATATTAAAAGATAGGCCCAGTGCTTGCCTCAGTTTACTATAAGCTAATTGTTATTTGTAACAATAGAAAGAAGAGTATAATAGAAATAGGGTAGAAGAAGGATTACCGGTCTTGAGAGTCCTGTGGAAATTCCAATTAGAGCCTTAGGAGCAGGTCTATAGCTTGAAGACACATTAGTTGCCTTCTCTCATCATATAGATGAAGAGGAAAGGGCCAAGTCAAAGCACAAATTCTGTCAAGGACTTAGGAATGGCTTTGGAGTTGAACTGGACTGAATATGGCTTAGGCCAACTCACCGAACCCTCTGAGGCTGCTTCTTCATTTGTTAGATGGTGATAATAATATGCACTTATTATTAATAAGGGATATTGTTCAAAAATGAAATGTGATAATGTACACACAGCGCCTGGCATAAGCAAGCCCCCAATACCTGGTGGCTATTATTGTTACCAGAGCAGGGGGCTGAACCCACCTCCTTGGACTCTTGCCTTCTCAGCCTCAGGGAGAGTCTCCCGCGCCAGAGCGTGGTGGTACAGGAGCTGGAGTTTGAGGCCAGGCCATCTTATCCTCGCCTCGTGCTGCTGCAGCTAGCCAACAGAAACGCCGCAGGGAAACGAAGGGGTTAAAGTGATGAGCTTGAGAAAGCCCTGAAAGCTGGGAAAACGCCCTCCCTCCCCCCCCACGCCCCCAGCCTGGCTAAGTAAGCCCCTCCCCTCGCCACCGGGGCGGTAGCCTTGCGCTCCCTCCCTCCGCCCCTCGCTTACAAGACCTAATGAGCTCCCCCGCGAGGCCAGCAGCGAGCCCGGCCCCGAGCGAGGAGGCTGCGCCGCGCGCGCCGCGCCAGGGCGGAAGCCGGGCCTGGGTCGCGAGCGGGAATCGGCTAGGGGCGCACCAGCCGCGCGGCGGGCCGCCTGGGAGTCGCGGCGATGGCGGTGCAGGCGGCGCTCCTCAGCACGCACCCCTTCGTCCCCTTCGGCTTCGGGGGCTCCCCGGACGGGCTGGGGGGCGCCTTCGGAGCCCTGGACAAGGGCTGCTGTTTCGAGGATGATGAGACCGGGACACCAGCGGGCGCGCTGCTGGCCGGCGCCGAGGGCGGGGACGTGCGCGAGGCCACCCGCGACCTGCTCAGCTTCATCGACTCGGCGTCCAGCAACATCAAGCTGGCATTGGACAAGCCCGGCAAGTCGAAGCGGAAGGTGAACCACCGCAAGTACCTGCAGAAGCAGATCAAGCGCTGCAGCGGCCTCATGGGCGCCGCGCCCCCCGGCCCGCCTTCTCCAGGCGCAGCGGACGCGCCGGCCAAGCGGCCCCTAGCCGCCCCCGGCGCCCAGACCGTCGCGGTCCCGCCCCATGGCAAGGCTGCCCCCCGGCGGGAGGCGTCGCAGGCCGCGGCTGCCGCCAGCCTGCAGAGCCGGAGCCTGGCCGCACTCTTCGACTCGCTGCGCCACGTCCCCGGGGGCGACGAGCGGGCCAGGGGTTCGGTGGCTGCGCCCGTGGCCGGGCTCGGTGGAGCGGGCGCTGGGGGCTCGGGAGGGGACGCGGCCGGCCCCGCGGGAGGTACGGCCGTCCCCGGCGCCAGGAAGGTCCCGTTGCGGGCCCGCAACCTGCCGCCGTCCTTCTTCACCGAGCCGTCCCGGGCGGGAGGCGGTGGCTGCGGACCGTCGGGGCCCGGCGTGAGCTTGGGCGACTTGGAGAAGGGCGCGGAAGCCGTGGAGTTCTTCGAGCTGCTGGGGCCGGACTACGGCGTCGGCACTGAGGCGAGTGTCTTGCTCGCCGCGGAGCCTCTCGATGTGTTTCCCACGGGAGCCGCCGTCCTGCGGGGCCCCCCGGAGCTGGAGCCCGGTCTCTTTGAGCCGCCACCCGCGATGGTGGGGAGCCTACTGTACTCCGAGTCCTGGAGCGCCCCGGGCTGCCCCCCGACCAAGAAGCCGCCCCTGGCCGCCCCCCGCGGCGGCTTGACCTTGAACGAGCCCTTGCGCTCCCTGTACCCCTCTGCGGCGGACTCTCCCGGCGGAGAGGACGCGCCCGGCCTTTTGGCGTCTTTCGCCCCCTTCTTCTCAGACTGCGCACTGCCCCCGCCCCCGCCACCGCCGCCGCATCAGGTGTCCTATGATTACAGCGCGGGCTACAGCCGCACGGCTTACTCCAGCCTCTGGAGACCGGACGGCGTTTGGGAAGGGGCGCCCGGGGAGGAGGGGGCGCACCGGGACTGAGGGAGAGGTACCGTTGCCTGTTTGCGACTGCTGTGGGGAGCTCCCGCCTCCGGGTTTCTCCTAAGCCTAAGAACGATAGGAAAGTGCACGTGGAGATGAAACGGGATTTTAAAATATTCAATTAATAAAAGAAACTTAAAAAAAAAAATGAAGAGGAGTTGGGGGGGTTGTTTTAATCACAGCCTCAAGTGTTAAAAAAAAAACAAAAAACGAAAAAAGCCGTTGGTAGATTCTTCCTGGACCAGACAAGCAAGAAACCACACCAGGCTTTGGGGAATGGGGTGGGGATGGTGGAAGGGACAAGGGGTGGCTTCTGTAGCCACCTGACCCTTCTACAACTTTTCAGCAAAAGGTCAGTGTGTTCAGTGTAATTGCCCCATCCAAACAGTGCGCTGGTTCCTCCCTTTCCTTCCCTTTTGAGTGCATTATGAATTAAAGCCTCTATTGAAAAGACTGGAGCGAAGATACGTTATTGATTGGGGTGTTTTCTTAGAGGACGGTTTTCGGTATGGTCTCCTTGCCTTGCGAGGTGAGAGTGGTATTGAGGACAGGAGGTCAGTGGCCCACTGCTGACCTGTGCGCTGATCCTTGTGCGTGCGACTCTTCTCTGACACTCAGTATTCTCTGCTCCCTTCCTCTTCCATCTCATACTTCTATTCCCACTCTCACCAGTGCTGTTGCTTACTTTCCTTCTCTTTCTATGGTCTCCTGTTGCTCTCTCTTGATATTTTTTTCTGTCAGCTTTTCTTTATGTAGGAGGTTTAAATTTGGCAAACCTCGGGGTCCATTTCTCTCCTTTTCCCGTTCTTCAGCCACTTTGCTAAGGTGGCACTGGGCAAGTTACAACATCTTTGTATCTAAATTTACTTATTTGAGAGGAAGGGGATAATATTCCTTCTCTTATCTCTTCATTATAGGTTGTTGGGTAGCTCAGAGGGGAAATATATAAAACTCCTTGGGGCTGCTTCATTGGTTTTGCAGGTATCCATATTTTATATACATGTATCAATAGTTTATACAGATGGAAGCCATTAGGATTGTGAGTCTCATGCTCTTTTTTGGCCTATGCCTGGTGATTGCCCTTTCCCTTACAAGCTGTAAATGCTATCTACCCTTTCTCCTTCTGTTCCACTCCCCACCCCACACCCCCTTGCTTGGTTTCTGCCTCCCTGTGTGTCCTCACTCCCTATACTCACACTCTCCCCGTGGAAGGGAATGGTGAGGGTATGAGTTTCCTAAGGAGTCTCTATTCCCTAAATAGCAGGGTTGATGAATGGAATTTGAAGGGCCCGGAAGAGTCCGATCTGTTATCTGAGAGAGATTTGGGGGAAAAGTCAGATAAATGTTTTAACCAGCCATAATGTGGCAGAGAGAACAGATGATGTCATCGGTGTGGTTGAGGGGCAGAGAAGGAAAGACTGGGTGGGGAGGGAAGCAGCTGGAAAGAAAAGAGGGAGCCCTTTAGTTCTGCAGACCTGCCATGAAAATGCATGAAGACCAACATTCAGGATGTGTAAGGAGATGTCATTTACTGATTAATGACATTGCAAAGAGCTGCCTCGGTTCAAGGCAGATTCTAAGAATATCTACATGTGAGAAAGTAGAAACCCCCGTGTTACTGCAAAAGATGTTAAAATCCAGATTAATGTTTGTACAAGTCAAAAGTGCTGTGACATTTTCAGAAAGGAATTTGTCAAGAAACTAATGGGTATCGAGACATGGCAGACAACTTTAAGTGGTATTACTGAGTCTCTTTATTCTGAATAAAACCTTTCTTAAGATAGCG
Source organism: Neomonachus schauinslandi (assembly GCF_002201575.2). NCBI lineage: Eukaryota > Metazoa > Chordata > Mammalia > Carnivora > Phocidae > Neomonachus > Neomonachus schauinslandi. The sequence goes on along the minus strand of NC_058413.1, from coordinate 62,332,330 downwards.
CCACAGGAAATAGAGCAATGAATCTTGTTAATGATAAGAGAACTTTTTCAATTCCAGAAACTTGGTGTCTATCGGATTTCTTTCAAAGTGATAAAAAGTGACTAATTCCATTGTGTTAGCAGAATATTATTCAACAGTCGTTTAATTTCTCTGAACTACTTTATGATGAGTATTACCCAGGGTAGAATTTCACAGGAGGAAAACGTTAACGACCCTGTGACGATCACTAAGGCCATAGCAGGCACTCAATGTTTCTTTCTTAATTTCTTCTTTCTTTTTATACCCAGTTCAGTAAAACAGGTTCTCTCTCTCCCAGGATTTTTCCATGCCTTTCATTAACAGTGATAATACCAACACTGTGTGTTTCCCTGTGCCTGTGCTGAGCTCCTTAACGGTGCCATGAGGTAGGTGCTGCTATTATCCCCGTTTGAAAAAGAGGCTCAGACTTGTTAAATAACTTGTTGAAATCAAGTAATGGGCCCAAGATCCAGATCTACAAATACCCGAACAGCAAGACCTGCTGTGCTTTGCTAGTGTGTAGGGTCCCCAGTCCCCTGCATTATGCTACCAACAGGGGTTCTCAACCTCACTGCTATTGACATTTTGTTCAAGATAATTCATTGCTATGCAGGCTGTCCTGTGCATAGTAGAATGTTTAGCGCATCCCTGGCCTCTACCCACTAGATAACAATGACACTCCCCTAGTAGTGACAAGAACATCCCCATTACCACGTGTCCCCTGAGGGGCAAGATGGCTGCCAGTTGAGAACCACTGTGCTAGACAAATATAGAAACAGCGTCTATGGGGTCCCTGGCACTTTTGCAGACATGGTCTCATTTAATTCTTTTTTTTTAAAGATTTTATTTATTTATTTGACAGAGAGAGAGACAGCGAGAGAGGGAACACAAGCAGGGGGAGTGGAAGAGGGAGAAGCAGGCTTACCGCCGAGCAGGGAGCTGGATGCGGGGCTCGATCCCAGGACCCTGGGATCATGACCCGAGCCGAAGGCAGACGCTTAACGACTGAGCCACCCAGGCGCCCGGTCTCATTTAATTCTTACAAAGGCCTGTGCTTAGGTATTTTTATAATCCTCATGACAAAGGCAGGCTGAAGGGAGGGGTTCCATCAATCAATTTAGCTATATCTTAGCTGTGCTAACTTACCAGCGGTGGACCAGTTACTCGGCCATATTGAGACACAGGCTTCCTGTTGGCAAAATTGAGTAACAGTCTTCACAAGGAGTTATCGTGGGGATTTGGCATAGAGAATGTATTAATACCCACCAAGAGGGAAGGGCTAGTTCTCAGTTCCAGCCAGCCAAGGCTTGGCATTACGCCAAGGTTCCAAACCCCCATGTTATCCAGGACTCGGAGAACGTGTGCTTGGTCACTATGTAGGCTCCAATTGCCCCATGTCTGATTCCTCTTCTCCCCACATTGCCTTCCCATCTGAGCACATGTGTGTCTGACCATGATCATGCCACCTGCTGTAGTACCGTAAGTAACAGCCATTAATAATAGTCCGGCCAAGGGCTGACGTTATTGTTGCTTCCTCTCATATGTTATTTTCTAGTGCAGCCTGTTAGAAAGTATTTTTGTCTCTTGTCTCTACAAGCACATAAGTGCTTGTAGAGATTTTTTGGGGGGGGTACAACGATAGATATTTTTCAAGATAAGAAATACAATATGCTTGCAATTGTATGACTTTGGACAGGCTGCGGATCTTAACCTAGTTGGTAATAATAATTATAGTGTATGCTGCATATTCATGATTGCCCACCTCAAACTTGGTGCCTGGAATGTGTTGGAGTGTCTTCCTGCATCCTTTAAGTGGCTGTCCTAAGCCTTTTCTCATCTCCATTCAAGCCTCTGCCCTACCCCTCTCCTCACTCCCACATCCCGACAAGATGGAGAGCATCTGTTGTCATTTCCCTCTATTTCCCATCCCCTCTTTCACAGTTTTTCTGGAGTTTTTCTCTCCAGCAGGCAGGACCTTCTCCTGCCTTCGAGGCTTAGCATCCTGCCCTTCCTACTTCATGAGAACAATATGCTGCTCCATCAATCATTTTTAGTCATCTGTATCTTCGGCCTCACCCTCACTTGTTCCTCTCCTCCTAGAAATAAACATTTGATATGGATTAAAAATAAGAAAGAGAGAGAATAAAGAAGTGGAAAGCTCTTCTCTAGATATTCCTCTGTTGTCTTCTCTTTAGAGTTGAGTCTTTCAGGAAAAGAATCCACACTTTTTGCCTCCACCTCACCTATTTAAACCTTGCCTCTTTGGGGTCCTAACCACCCCAGTTTGTGTGGGACTGTCTCGGTTTTAGCCCTGAAAGTTCCAAGAAGCCCCTCAGTCCTGGGCAAACTGGTATGGATGGTCACTCTACTTCTGCCTAGCGTTTCCCCAAAATTGTTCTCACTGAAGTCTCAGTCACCAACCACAGGGTCTTCAGCCTTCAGCTTTTTTGACCTCGGCACTGCATCTGAACAACTGGGCCCCACCTTCCTAAAGCTCTCCTCCTTGGGTTTTTGGAATATCATTTTCTTTTGGTTTTCTCCTAACTTTGTGGCCATGCCCACTTCTTGCTGGAACTCCCATCCACTGGTGTGCCCCTGGCTCCTCTCACTTCGGCCCTTTGCTCTTTATACTCCACACATTCTTTCCCAGTGATGGTGGCTCTTCCCAGGGTTCCAGCTATCACTGATGCACCGAGGACCCCCCAAATCTAGGCCTGCTTGGCTTCTTTCCTCCATCCTAGACCCATTTCCCCTCCTATTTCCTAGACAATTTCTCTTGGAGGGGTGAGGGCTCATAAGCTCTTCAAACTTTATGTCCGAAATTGAATGCATACACAACTGGAGTAGCCCACAGTCAACCTGGCCACACTTCTTGTAGTGGCTCTCGTCCTGACCAAACAGTTGCCTAGGCTTAGTCCATACTAGCTTCTAAGTCAGTATGTCTCAAATATTTTTCTTCATCACCTTCAGAAAAACCTCATTTTATGTTATGTCTCAATATATCCATTTCCTATTCATATAAGTTCATATCCATATAAACATACTCACATTTAATAATTTAGGTATTATTAGATTATCTATATTAATATTCAATGATCTATTTTAATAGATCATTGAAAATTTTTTTTACCAAGCCCAGATTCTTACTAGGAGCTATGTGAAACACTGATATTTTCTTTTCTATTTAATAAAACCTGGTTATTATCCACTCTGTGGCTTTTATGGCTCACTAATGAGTTGGGCTTGCTGTTTGAAAGATGCTGTTCTAAGCAACTCTTGTGTGTCTCTTCAGCACTCCTTTGCCAATGTCACTTCCTTAGTTTGAGCCCTCATCACCTCCCACCTAACCTAGTGTAAGGATCTCCTAATGACTTTTTTATCTATGAGGTCACCCATCTTCACCATCACTCCCTGAGCTGTTATTTCTAAAAAACAACTTTAGTGCAATCATTACTTTCCTTAAAATCTTTCAGTGGCTCCCTGTCATTTCCAACGTGAAATTCAAAGTCCTCAGCTTAAACATGTGGCTCCTGTCAGCCTCTCTGGTCTCACCTACTGGTCCTCCATAGTCCCTGTGTTTTGGGAATTTAGTACTAATTATAAATAGTTGCTTGAATACTCCATATCTATATCACTTCCATGAATTTATTCCTGCCCTACTTATACCTAGAATGCACTCCTCATTTTCTCTACTTGCTAATTTCTGTTAACCCTGTTATTCTCAGCTTAAGTCTCGACTTCTTTTTTAACTTCCCTAGATCAATTAAGCCCCTCTACTCTGGAATCATCTATGATACTCTCAAATCCCAGGCTTATCTTCTTATAGCAATTAATTACACTGTTATAACAATTGTTATCTCTCTGTTTCCTCTATTGGGAGCAGGTAATTGCCTCTGCATTCTTATCACTTTCTGGAATCTGGCAATAGTAACATGTAATAAATGATTACTGGATGAATTTTATGGTGCTTTAGAGATGAAAAAGAAACTTCCCACTCATCCACACATTTGACCTTCACCCCAAACTTGTCAATTGCCCATATAATCATATGTCACTATTTGTTAAGAACCTACTGTGCAAAGAGACCCCCCCTTCTGTGGGAACCCTAACTGTGGCAGGAATTATGTGTGTGGAATAACAACCATACCAGTAATTTTATCAAACCAGCGAGCAGAGTTGTTTTGCCTGGAGCAGGGCATTTGGTGACAGGCACTGAGGATATTGTGACAGGCTTTCAATCATTTGTCCCATGTATAGAGTGTGACCAGAATTTTCTTCTGTGAGATCAGCAATAACTAGAAACCCCGTTTTTAATGAGTCTGCAAGTGAGTTGAGCAGTTGACACAATGAAATGTTCAGTGTCAATATGGAAGTGAAGAAACAAAGCAAAATAATCTAAGAGATGTCATAAAGTACTTGATAGTTTTGTTGCTAAATGAATGATATAGGCAGTTTTTTGTTTTTTGTTTTTTTTTTCACTTTCAAAAGGTGATATTCATAGGGGCGTCTGTGGCTCAGTCGGTTAAGCAGCTGACTGTCGATTTTGGCTCAGGTCATGATCTCAAGGTCCTGGGATGGGCTCAGTGCTCAGCAGGGAGTCTGTGTGAGGATTCTCTCTCCCTCTCCCTCTGCCCCTCACCAACCCTGCTCTCTCTCTTTAATACATAAACAAATCTTTTTTTTTTTTTAAATGGTGATGTTTCTATAAACATATTCCAAACTCCCAGACCCTCAGAATGTGACCTTATTTGGAAATAGGGTCTTTACAGAGGTAATCCAGTTAAAATGAGGTCACTAGGGTGGGAGCTATTCCAATATAACCAGCATCTTTAAAAAAGGAGAAATTTGGACACAGAGGTAGATCCAGATAGAGGAAGACAACATGTAATGACGTGAAGAGGGAAGACGGCCGTGTGACTGGATTGATGCAGTGCAAGCTAAAGAGGACCAAGGATTGTACAGCAAACACCAGAAGCTGGAAGAGGCAAGGAAGGATCTTCCTCTAGGACTTCATAGAGTGTGGTCACACTGACACCTTGATGTCATACTTCTAGCCTCCAGAACCACAAGATAATAAATTTCTGTTGTTTTAAGCTACCCAGTTTATGGTACTTTGTTACAACAGCCCTAGGAAACTAATAAAATAATGAACACCATGGCAACTAAAAATTAATCCTATTATTTGTGTCACACAAAGTGGGGTTTTTTTGTGCTTAAACAAGACTTATGTAACCAAACCACATTTATTTTATTTTATGTCAGGGAATTCTAGGAAAGGGACTCTGTACAGATATAAGAAAAACTCTAGAAGCTGTCCACAATTTGAGGGAGGGGCTCTCAGTAGCCAAAAACGCTAGAGAGTGGTCGGAGCCGTTTTGTTCAGGCCCAGGCTGGAGGCACATCGGCAGAGTGTTGTGGCTATTTGTATGCCCTCTGAGGCTATTGTTGAACCTCATCACATACAGCTGCACTGAGCTGCAAATACTCGGCCTCTGGACCAGTAAGGGCGTCCTGACAGTGCATGGGAATCTGCTCCTTACAAAGAGGTACGTCTAATGGCCACCTTGGTACCACCTGGTGGTGGGGAAGCAGGCAAATCTGCTCAAGATGGTGTAGCCTTTCGTCTACCCTCCTTGGTGTGTGCTTAATGTGCATGGCATGGTTTTTGCCCTGTCTCCCACTCAAGCTCAGGGGAGTCTGGAGCTCTATTAGGATGCCTAGTTCATTTAGCTGGGGCTGGCACCCTTCCTCTTTGTTAAACTTGAAGCTTGTGAGTGCAGGCACTGTGTGTTATACCTCTGGGACTATCTGTCTGACATACAGGGTCTCAAACATTTATCATGGGAACAAATTGCTAGCCTTCTTTGCTATTGGCAAGACTCTGTCCTTCCTTGCTACCAAATTCTCTGCACTTCCAGCCACTGCTTAAAGTAGAATCAAAGATGCCTTGGGATGAGAATCCTGCCTCTCATGTGATCACCATTCATTGAATTTAACAACCCTGAATGTCTCACCTGCCCTTCCCATCCTGTTCTCTCCCCGGGGAACATATCCAAGTCCAAGTCACACTTGCCTTCAGCACCTCATGACTAAGCTGCTGTTTCGCTTTGACTACATCACCCCTCTCACAGGCCAGCATAGCACCTCACCTAGAGGATCTCCTGGGCCTACAGTTTTTCCTGTGGGAAAAGAGAACCCAAGGTGGACATCCAGCTTCCCCAGCATTCTGGGATGCTTCCCAGGAGGCCCACTTTAGTCTTACCTCATCACTAGGGGAATCAGCAGGGCTAGACCACCAGGGATCAGCTAGAGACTGAGAAGAGGGAGAGGCTCACAGCAGCAAGCATGTGGATCTTGGCCCACTATATTCCTGCTGGTGGTGGCACCCCAGCAGAAAGCCCAGCCAGGGGCCCTACTTATCTGCAGAGCTCAGCCAGTAGCCCTGTCCGGCCAGGGGGGTCGGTTGGCAGTTCCACCTGGTTTGGGTTCCCAGCCAATGGGCTGTCCCAGCTGTAGATCCCATTCTATGGCCCTGCCCAGATAGGGTGGCAAGCTAACAGCCCTGCCCAACTACTGAGCATAGCTTCCAGCCCTGCTCAATGAGAGAGCCTGGCCAGAGACTCTGGGCAGGCTTGGAGCTCAGTTTACCACCTGCTTAGGCAGGGAGCCAAGTCAGCAGCCCTGCCTAACTGCAGAGCACAGCTTGTAGCCTCACCCAAGCAGGGAGCCTGGGCACCAATCTTGCCCAGTCTCGTAGCCTAGGTTGATTGCTAAGCATAGTCTGAAGCCCCACCCTATCAAGGATCTTGAATAGCAACCCCACCCAACAGGAGAGTGTAGCCAGCAGCCTGCATGGAATCCAGGGGGTGGTCCCAGCCAACTACAGGTACAACCTGTGGCCCTTCTTGATCATACTAGTCAGCCAATTTTATGAGGCCAGCATTATGATGAAAACTCTCAACAAACTAGGTATTGAGGGAACATACCTGAACATAATAAAGGTCATATATGATAAACCCACAGCTAACATCATACTCAACAGTGAAAAGCTAAAACCTTTTCTTTTAAGATCGGGAACAAAACAAGGATGCCCACTCTCACCACTCCTATTCAACATAGTACTGGAGGTCCTAGGTAGAGCAATCAGGCAAGAAAAAGAAAGAAAAGACATCAAATCAGAAAGGAAGAAGTAAAATTGTTTCTCTTTGCAGATGACATAATATTATATATATAAAACCCTAAAGACTCCACCAAAAAAAACTGTTAGAACTAATAAACAAAGCCTATAAAATTTCAGGGTGCAAAATCAACATATGAAAATCTGTTGTGTTTCTGTACATTAACAGTGAACTATCTAAAAAAGAAATAAAGAAAATAATCTCATTTACAATAGCTTAAAAAAGAATAAAAGGAATAAAATTAACCAAGGAGATGAAAGATCTGTACAGGGAAATCTATAAGACTTTGATGAAAGAAACTGAAGAGGATACAAATCAATGGAAAGATACCCTGTATCCATGAATCAGAAGAATTAATATTGTTAAAATGTCTATACTACTCAAGACAATCTACAAATTTAATGCAATCCCTATCAAATTCCCAATGGTATTTTTTACAGAACTAGAAAAAACAATTTTAAAATTTGCATGGAACCACAAAACCCCCAAATAGTCAAAGCAATCTTGAGAAAGAAGAACAAAGCTGGAGGTATAGCCCTTTCTCATTTCAACTGTGTTGCAAAGCTATAGTCATCAAAACAGTATAGTGTTGGCATAAAAACAGAAACATAGACCAATGAAATAGAATTGAGACTTCAGAAATAAACCCATGCATGCACAGTCAGCTAATATTTGACAAGGGAGCCAAGAAGACTCCTTGGGGAGACTCTACTGGGGAAAAGACAGTCTCTTCAATAAAAGGTCCTGGGAACACTGGATATTCACATCAAAACATTGAAATTGGACCCCTATCTTATACCATTCACAAAAACTAACTTGAAATGGATTAAAAGACTTAAATATAAGATGTGAAATCACAAAGCCCCCAGAAGAAAACATAAGGAAAATGCTTCTTAACATTGGCCTTGGAAATGATTTTTCAGGTATGACAACAAAAGCACAAACAATAAAATAAAAAATCAACAGTGAGACTACATCAAACTAAAAAGCTTCTGTACAGAAAAAAAAATCAGTGAAGTAAAAAAGCAACCTATGGAATGGGAGAAAATATTTGCAACAATACATCTGGTAAGGGGTTAACATCCAAAATATGTAAGGAACTCCAAAAGCTCAATAGCAAAACAACAAATAACTCGATCTAAAAATGGGCAAAAGACCTGAATACACATTTCTCCAGACATGCAAATGGCCAACAGGTCTATGAAAAGGTGCTCAACACCACTAAACATCAGGGAAATGGGTATCAAAACTATAGTGAAATGTCTCACACCCATTATATTGGCTAGTGTTAAAAAGACAAGAGACAAATATTGGTAAGGCTGTGGCGAAAAGCGAACTCTTGTGCACCGTTAGGAATGCAAATTAGTACAGTTATTATAGAAAACAGTATGGAGTTTCCTCAAAAATTTAAAATAGAACTACCATATGATCCAACAATCCCACTATAGGATATATATCAAAAGAAAATGAAATCGCTATCTCAAAGAGATTTTGCATCAAGTTCATTGCAGCATTGTTCACAATAGGTAAGATATCAGAGCCACCGAAATGTTCCCTGGTGGATGAATGGATATATAAAATGTCATACACACGAATGTTACTCAGCCTTAAAAAAGAAGGAAATTCTGCTACTTGTGACAACATGGACGAAACTTAAGGGCACCATGCTAAGTAATATAAATCAGCTAGAGAAAGACAAATACTATATGATCTCACTTAAATGTGGAATCTACAGTCAAACACATAGAAAAAAGAACAGCTTGGTGATTGCCTAGAGGCTGGGGGTTGGGGATAATTAGGAGATGTTGGTCAAAGGGTAAAAACTTTTGGTTATAAGATGAGTAAGTTGTGAGGTGTAATGTGTAGCATGGTGACTATAATTAACAATATTGTATTGTATATTTGAAAGTTGCTAAAAGAGTAGATCTTAAATGTCCTTACCACTACCCCAACAAAAAGTGGTAACTATATGAGGTCATGGGTGACTCATCACCTCATATAATATAATTAGCCTTATTGCAGTAATCACTTTGCAATATATATGTTTATCCCATTATCACATTGTACATCTTAAATTTATGCCATGTGATATGTCAGTTATATCTCAATAAAGGTGAAGAAAAAAAGAGAAAGAAATGTCATCCAGGTCATCTTATGGAGAGATCTCTCAACAAATCTAAATAATCTGTGTCCCAACCTGCCATCTCAATCATGCCTACGTGGCCCAGGCTGCTGGGTTATGACATGTGAAGTCAGAGTACCTCTGGTTAGTTTCAGACAACAGCAAGCATGTGTGAGGAAAGTGCAAGGGAGTGTCATATTCTCTATGGAAAAGAGAGGGAAGGATGTAACAGGCATTTGCAGAAATTTGCCCTGGACAAATGTGTGGGCAGGACCACTCCTCACTCCTGCAGTCATGGCAGACATTGTTAATTCAACACAGTACTCTTGCTCTCTGAGCCTGAATTTACTTCTATTTACTATCATCCGCCCAGGTGAAAACCTGTTTTCCATCTGACGTTTTAGTCAGTGCCCCAGAATTGATCCAATCCTGGAAGACTGACTCACACTGTCTAAGTTCACAAGAGATTCCAGGGTATAAGCCATAAGTCCTCTTGCAGTGAGAAACATAAACATAAATCTGTTCATGCCTGACCAGGAGAATCCCTAGTACCTATTAGACAGAAGACACGAACAATAGAACAGCACACAGTGAGCCAAAACTAGGAGTGGGAGAAGTGGTATAATTTGTGTGAACAACTCCACAATTTGGGGACAGCTATGGCTAGGGTTCTTTTATGTTCAATTAATTGCTCAAGCACCTACTGCTTTATTTGCATAAAGTCTTAGTATTTCTCCCCTTAGAGTCTTCTCCTCTCCCCAGAGAGTGCCTGAACCCTGGAGACTTATATAGTCCAAAAGACATACAGTCCCAAAAGGAGACTCAGACTGGCTTTGTCAAGTGAGTCTAGAACAGGGTCTGATAAACCTGCTACCATCATTGCTAGTCGTACAACTCAGGATCACAGAATTGTATAGATCATACACACTGTGGAGCCTGCAGAGCCAAGGAGATGGTGAATGGAAACTAAAATCCAGCCCAGGCTTACCCTGGTCTCTCCAAGCTATGCACCCAAGGAATGGGATGCCCTCACCTTTCTCCTCTTCCTCCCACTTCTTCAAATTTGCACAAGGGCACTGTGTAAGTAGCTGTGGCCCTATGGGTCATTGGTCCTACTCAGAACAGACCTGCTACTATTTGCTGAGAAGGTCTCATGTGGGAAGACAATCTCCTCCTCAAGACCAGGGTCCAGGAACATTGAGTTGGGACTGGCTCTGGCTTCTGTCACCTCAAGGACCCAGTACCACCAATATTCCCCCTTCCTCTCTTTCTACAATCTACTTGGGTCATCAGCTCTTCCTTTAAAAAAAAAAAAGATTTATTTATTTATTTTAGAAAGAGGGAGTGCATGGGGGTAGGGGCAGAGAGAGAATCTCAAGCGGACTCCACGCTGAGTGCAGAGCCTGACCTGGGGCTTGATCTCACGACCCTGAGATTATGACCTGAGCCAAAATCAAGAGTCAGATGCTTAACCGACTGTCACTCAGCTGTCCCATCAGCTTTTCCTTTTTTAAAGGGTATCTGAACTGTGGGTACTATAGACTGAATGTTTGTATCCACCCAAAATCTGTTTGGTGAAAATTAATCTCCAATGTGGTGACACTTGGAGGGGAAGGCCTATGGGTAGTAATGAGGTCATGAGAGTGGAGCTCTTATCGATGGGATTAGTGCCTTTATCAGAAAAGGCCAGAGAGCTAGCTCATTCTTTCTGTCATGTGAAGACACAGAAAGAAGACAGCTGTCCATAAACCAGGAGAAACACTTTCACCAAGGACACAACCACACTGGCACCCTGATCTTGGACTTTCAGCCTCTAGAACTATGAGAAAGAAATGTCTGTTGTTTTAGTCACTGTGGTACTTTGTTACAGCAGCCCGAGCCAACAAAGACTGGGGCTCCTTACTTTTAAGGGAGGGGCGCTCCCTCGATGTTTCTAGTTTATTTCCTGTTCCTGCCTATCCTCGTCCCTAGCCTAGCTGGCAACCCCAAGCTTCTGGTAGGACCCACTGTGGGTGGGTCCTGGCTACATTAGTCAGGTGGGCTGAATGCTGAGGGGCATCTTTGGAGCCTCTGCGGTCAGACAGAGCTGACTGTTCATTCCTGCCTTTCCCTTTTAGCTGTGTGCCCTTGGGCAGATGACTAAACCGGAACCTCAGTTCCCTTTGTCTCTGGCAATGATGATATCACATAGGATTGTGGCTGCCCTAGGTGACATACAGAGGCCCTAGCATTGTATAAGACCCCTTTTAAACGGTAACTATTATTGTTACCATTATTGCCGAAAGAGACCTCAGCAGAGAGCTGAGACTTCTCGGTCCCCTCCCTTCTCCGCATCCAGTGAGGAAGGGCTCTGGATGCCCCAGGATTTTTGTTTCAGGGGGTAAAAGGTCACTGGAAGCTCTGGCACTGAGAAGGGCCCATCCCTCCACCATGACTCAGAACCGGTGACTAACCGGTCCCTTCCCATGAGCTGGTTCGTAGAGGAGCGATGGCAGAGTGAGGCTTCACTCCGAAGATAAAACAAACTCCCCCCCAAAGGACTCCCAGCAGTGGTGGGGCCGGGAGCATGCGTCTTCGCAGCTCCGTGTGGCTGGTCCTTCTCCTGGGGGGAGCAGGCCCCCCTCTGAGGGCCCCGTGGTGGACGGTCAGTGTTGTTCCCAGGGAGACCCCGGACGCCCGAGTCCTGGGTGCAGAATGCGGCTCAGAATCTGATCTCTTAATCAATTCTGTCCGTAACAACAGGACTTCAATGCATGGCAGGGGATAAAATGGCTGAGAGAAACTCGGGACACATTTGAACAGTAGCCCGGAACTCAGACAGAATCTGAATCACCTTGGCACAGGCCCGGGTCTCGGTTGCTGCCAGGACATTGTAAGAAAAGCTGTTCTTGCCCACACAATGGCATGAGGAAACAGGAAGTGCGGCAGCATGACTTTAATTACTAGCCCCTCTGTGAGCGGGGCCACGATTCAGGGCAAGGGCCTTACCTTTGCTCCTGTACGTGACCACACACCAAGTGCTGAGAACAAGTTGGAAAACAGTGGAAAATGGGAACAATCCCAGATGCGACAAGAGCAGTGACCCTGGGCCAGGAGCTGCCACACTGCACTCGGCACAGACCCAGGCTGACCAGCTGAATTCTGCAGCTGTCTTTTCCCAGAGATGCCATTGGAAGAGTAATGGAACTCTTCTAAGTGTTGCTTTTCTCACCTGGAGAGTGGGAATATGAATATTCCCTGCTTTCCAAGGTTGGTGTGATGATTAGAAATCATAGATATGGCTACTGGCAAAGGGCCAGGCAAGGGTGGGTATCGTTCTTTCTTTCTTTCTTTTTTTTTTTTTTTAAGATTTTATTTATTTATTTGAGAGAGAGAGAATGAGAGACAGAGAGCACGAGAGGGAAGAGGGTCAGAGGGAGAAGCAGACTCCCCGCCGAGCAGGGAGCCCGAGGCGGGACTCGATCCCGGGACTCCAGGATCATGACCCGAGCCGAAGGCAGTCGCCTAACCAACTGAGCCACCCAGGCGCCCCTCTTTCTTTTTTTTAAAAAATTTTTATTTATTTATTTGACAGAGAGAGAGGCAGGGAACACAAGCAGAGGGAATGGCAGAGGGAGAAGCAGGCTTCCTGCTGAGCAGGGAGCCCGATGTGGGGCTCAATCCCAGGACTCTGGGATCATGACCCAAGCCACAGGTAGACGCCTAACACCTGAGCCACCCAGGCGCCCCGGGTATGGTTATTTCTAACACTTGGAGGTAAACAAACCTGTTACTTATAAGCACTGAGTGAGTCAGGCCCTTGACCAGTTTTGAGTATGTGTTCTCGTCATTTATCAAATGGGAATGCTGGTGTCTCTGCATGGTGGTTATAAGATGAACTAAAATACAGTCTCCAGCATGGTGTCTGCTACGTGCAAGCATCAGTAACTATTAGCAGGATCTGAAAATCCCAAGGTCAGAGAATACAATCCCCTCTTTAGCTGTGAATTTTTTTTCCATTTCATCTGGAGTCTGAGGAAGATCCAAGTCCTCTTGGCTATTCAGTGGTTTCCAGCTCTATCACTAATAACTTGTAGCTGAGTTTTAGGTCAGTTTGATATTATTTCTTCTTTTTCTTCTTTTTTTTTGTTTAGTTTTTATTTCATAATCATAAACTTAACTCTGCAATGCAGCTGGACTTGGAGGGGAGTGAGGAAAATACGAAACCTATAGAAGTGCAGGAAGAGCACAAAGATATGGGATATTTCGAGCAGATGGGGGTGAGGGGTGCTCTCCTGAGCTACAGAAGGAATGGTCTGGTTGTTAAGATAAAACACAGGTCAAATATATCAGAGTTGTCCACAGTCAGTGATGGTGATCTTCTCGCTGGTCTTGCGGGTCCTGCACCCAAAGCGCTCCATGCCTTGCACAGTATTTGTACCCTCTTTCACTTTGCCCAAGACCACACACTTGCCACCCAATCGCTCAGCGTGTTGGCTGTGCAGATGAAAACCTGGGAGCCGGTTGTGCTGGGCCCAGCATTTGCCATGGACAAGTTGCCAGGACCCGTATGCTTCAGGATGAAATTCTCATCATCAGTTCTCTCCCCATAGATGGACTTTCCACCAGTGTCATTACGGCGCATGTAGTTGCCACCCTGTGCACAGAAATCCTGGAATAATCCCGTGAAAGCAGCAATCTTTAGAACCAAATCCTTTCTCAGTGCTCAGAGCATGAAAGTTGTCTGCTGTCTTTGCAACTTTGTCTGCAAACAGCTCTAAGGAGACATGGCCCAAGGGCTCGCCTACCAAGGCGGATGTTAAGGAACACAGTGGGGTTGACCGTGGCTGGGCGGTGTGGGGGGCTCCCGGGTGGCGGGGTCTGCAAGGCTGCCATCAGTTCTTCTGAGTGAGATTTGTGTTTCCTTTTGGCTAAGGTAAAAGTTTTAGACATAGGAACAAATCGTGGACTTGCCTTGGAGAGCAGAATGGTCCTCCATCCTGGCTGATCTTCAGAATCACCTGGGGTGAGGGGAGGGCTTGAAAAACAGACCCAGCTCCACTGACACTTGCTGAGGTGACTGGGGCAGCTGGGCCAGGGTTGGAGCTCAGTTGGAGAACCGCTGCTCTGTGCTACATGCTTCTTACAGAGGCGGTAGAGGCCTGGCTGCCTATTATATTACTTGCTTTTTCCTCAGCCTCTGTGAACGCCTTTCTGGTTTTCCTTTTCTTTTTTTTTGTATTCACATAGTTGACAAAAGGTTCAACTAAAGCACGTAAAGGGCAGGGCTAATCTTGACACTGGCCAAAATTATAGGATCACGTTTGATGGGAGAGAGGAAAAAGGTCTTTTCTAAACATCTAAAAAGAACGTAAATATTTATACCCAGTGTGGCAGCGAGTGGAGAAAATCAGCCCTTTTTGGCCAATAGAAGTCTTTTGTGTTAAGGTTAAAAAAAAGCCTCTTTTATGAGGAAATCTGGAAATGTGAATTATAGCCCTAGCCCTGCCAAAATGGGCAGGTTGATTAAACCTCCCTGAATCTCAGTTTTTTCCTCTATGAAAAGAATACAGTGATGACATTACTTGTCCTGCTTACTTCCTGATGTGGTAGTCAAGAGCAGGGGAGTCAAAGCATTGGCTGTGATTTACAGAACGCAAAGAACAGAACAGTGGAGAGAGTCACGAGCTCTGCATCTGCCCCCATCTGTGATCTTGCACAAATTAATTTTCATTGTAGTCCCTTAGTTTCCCCAACTGCAAAGTGCGACTTTAATGCCTAATGCTGACCTTGGTGGGACGTCAAGGGGACAAAGTAGAGGGTGTTTGTTAAAGTGTTTGAAAAAGCCGAAACCTTGCATTACACTACAGTAATGTTTAGTCTTTATTTCACAGATGATGAAACGGAGTTAGTGTGAGGTGACAATCTCTGAGCATTCAGGGACAGGCCTTGTGGGCTCAATGTCTCTGCCTCCTGCAGACATCCTCTATGCCCTGCTTAACAGCACTGACTTCTCTTTACTCTCAGTGGCTAATCTTCCTGAGGTGAAGGCAGGCCCAGACCCATTCTTGGGGTGAGACCAGGAAGAATAAGGCCATTTATATCTCTGCTCAGATGACCGGAAAATCCTTTTATCCCGCTTCACCCAAAAGCATCTGAGAGAAACTTGGGGAATCCAAAGGCTTAAAGTGCCATCTAGTGGCGATACTGGTGAATGACTCTATATTTTGTCGGTAGCTTCAACGGCATGGGGGTACCAGGAACAGATTTATTTTCTTCCTCTCTTAAATTTGTCTACCCTGGCAACCACCAAATGGAAACTGCTGTAATTCTCCACCTTCTCTGCTTGTAGACCAGACTGCAGAGAGGTGCTGGATGCACACTGGGAAGCTCTGCCGGCCTGAACTGCTCCAAAGTTATGCTTTCCGCTCTTAGGTCCGGGCTTGCTGTCAGATGCGTCCATGTGACCGAGTTTTAGGTGGTGGAATGTGAGCGGAAGCAATGTGCTTCACTTGTAGGTCGGGCTCATAAAACTTCCCACATGGGATCCTCCATGCTTTTTCTCCTTCTGCGGTTTGATGCCGATGGGCACGGCAGTCTGGGAATTCATGCCTAACTGTGTGGCATTGCTTAGTGAAGTCAGTCGCTCAACCCACCGGGCTTCCCCTCTGCCCACCTGCCACTGGGCTATCACTGTGGTTCTACTGACAGGTAGTGTGGGAGACTGCACCCTGTCACCGGGCATCTCCGCTGTGACTGTAGGAAAACCCTGCGGTGCAATGCTACGGTCTGTGTCATAGTCACTACCGTGACCATTTCTCCTAGTCTTGGGTCTAAGAAAACCAAGGATTTTCATTCACACCATAAGCTTTTAAAATTCCCAAAAAACTGACTTCAATTTTTTAAAAAGGATTTTATTTATTTATTTGAGAGAGAGAGAGCACGAGCTGGCGCAGGGGTGGTGGCAGGGAGGAAAAAGAGAGGGAGAAGCAGACTCCCCGCTGAACAGGGAGCCCGCCGTGGGGACCCAGGGCCCTGGGATCATGGTCTGAGCCGAAGGCAGATAGTTAACTGACTGAGCCCCCCGACTTCAGTTTTTATTCTGCATAGGCTTGTCCAGCAGGGTCAGTTCAGGTGTTGCCACATAGACTCAGGGCAACCATTCCGCAGCAGAATCTTCTTATCAAGGCGTGTGCAGACGTACCTGCTCTACCTGCTCCACCACTTGCTAGTTCTTACCATTTGAGCAAGCTACTTAACGTCTATGCTTTGGTCCTCCCTTCCATAAAATATAGATAATAATAGTAAGATCTACCTCATAGTGTTATCATGTGTTATTATGAGGAATGAATGAGAGAATATGCTCAGAAGGTGCTTGGCACACTGGAGGTGATAATGCCTAATAATTTAAGCAGAAGCTCCATTTTCTAGCAGCAGGGGAATCCCTTCCTCATCACAGTAATTCCTGGCCTGACCAGCTAGTCTTCTACAGAACAGGCAGTTACAAGCCAGGGAAGGGGAAAGGAAAAAGGAAGCATTCCAAGCTTGAGCCTTTTCACTCAATAACTGTTTACTGAGTGACTTCTCTGTTTGCCAGGCTCTGTGCTGAATAGCGGGGATGAAATGGTGAGTGAAATGGGCAGGGTCAGTTCATCCCTGGAGATTATAGTCTAGTGGGGACATTTTTTTTTTTTTAAGATTTTAAGTAATCTCTACACCCAATGTGGGGCTTGAACTTACAACCCTGAGATCAAGAGTCACATGCTCTACTGAGTGAGCCAGCCAGGTGCCCTGGGACACATAGTTTAATTAATTAATTACATAATAAATAAATCGGAGGGGACTCTGATAAATGATATGAAGGTAGGGTACATGTGCGAATGTGCAAAAGGAACATCAACATGGACTAGTCTGAGAAAGTTGTCTGCTGCCTGGGAGATGCCCAGCTCATCAGAAGTCAGTTTGCTTGAGGGTCTGAGGAGCCCTAAAAAGGACCTTGCCTTGAGGGGGAAAGTTCTGGATAAAGGAGACCCCACCGGGAGTTCTTGGGGGCTGATTGGGAGAGGAAGTTTGAGTATGTGTGGTGTCTGCTATTTCAGTTTTTTTCCTCATTCAGTCCCCATTGGTTCTGGGTCTGAGTTTTTGGAAAGTGGAGAAGAGCGGTGGGAAGAGGAGAGAGACTGTGGCTTGGCTTTGCTCGAGAGCACAGGTTAGACATGTCTCAGGAGTTCTTAGAGAGGTTCTGAAATTATTTTGCAGAAGTTGAGGTTCGCATACACAAGTAGAGGCAGGAACGAGTAGAATTTGGATTTTGACCATTACTATGACCCCAACCTCATTCACAGGTAGAGTTTGAAGTTTTCGGCAATATGGGACCCATACAAATTTCAAGTATATTCTTTCACTGCCTGGAGCAGTTTAGACTCTGGGTTATCCCAAAATATACCAGGTGCTGGGTTGGCATTAACTTTATGTAACACAGCTTGTGCGTGGCTCACAATTTGGAAGGGGATACACAGAACTCCAGTGCAAGGCTGACCTTGAACAAGAATTTTGTGGGAAGGTCCAGGTCCCCAGTGACTTCACAGTTTTGCAACCCTGGGAGGAGGAATTGAGATCTATATTATCAGTGTGGTTTAATCATGGCAGGAGAGACTCAATGAAAATTACTCTTATATGCTTGAACCCTAAGAAATGAATAACTGCAGCCATCTGCCCATTAAAAAGGAAGGCAGAGGACACTTGGCTTGTCTTTTTTTTTTTTTTTTTTTGCCCTGAGATAGTGATCTCCATGTTGTTTTGACAGAAACAATTCCATTCTGGAATCTACTTCAATGAGTTTTAATCCTCTAATTAAATCACTCTTCTGGATTATCCAAATACATGTTCTGGGATCAAATATTTTACAAGATTTTCCTTTAATGAATCCCAGTGGGGTCTAGTGGAAGCCTAATTAGTTCTCTTAATTGGTGTGTTCTATACGAGGAGGCTCAAGCCAACTGCTGATACTAGGATGCTCACTCCGCTAAGAGCTTCAGCCCCTGGTTTTTGGCAGTTATCACTTACCCAGACAGATGGTGGCTGGGCCCATCATCCCAGTGACTTGTGTACCCAGACGAGGAGGACAAATGTTTGCTCCACTCAAGAATATTAATTATCTCTCCAGAAAGTGGCTTTATGAATTAAATAAGGTTTGCTTCCAATTTTTGTAGCCACTATGACATAACTCTGGGTCAGTTAGGCAAAGCTTACTTGCATAAGAGTGTGATATCCATGGAATACCTTAGGCTGCCTCTGATACTAGGATTTATAGCCTGTTCTTTGTCTCCGGCCCGGTTCCTATACCAGCCCCACATCAAGTCCCCTTTGACCTCCACTACAGGGGTAACATGGGGTCATGGAAAGACTATGGGTTTTGAAGCAGCACTTAAATTTGTACCCCATTTCCACTTAAAGGTAGCTTTGCGTTGTCGCACAAATTCCTTAATTTTTTGAATCTCACTCTCCTGAGCTATACAAAGGAGAGAAAATATACTCAGCAGTGTTATTGTGAGCATAAAATCTGATAAACTAAACAATAAGTATTATGCAGAAAATATCATTTCTTCATCTGTGCTCTTCAAAGTACATGACTTATATCTCTACCTAGAATTTACTGCATTCTCTCTTGTATTGCAGGTAGTTTTAAAATTAGCATGTGCAGGCTAGGCATGTAATAGCATGTAATGGACCCAGACATGTAATGGTTCAACACAGTAGAAGTTTATTTCTTGCTCTTTCTCTTGCTCCAGAGGCCCATGGAAGGGGATCTGTTCTATGTAATAGAAGAAGATGTGGCTGGGAAAATTTGGATAATAAGGCACATAAAGATTAAGACATTAAGCAAATACCAGATTAAGGGTGTTATTTTCCCACTCAAGTCTTTTCTTTTAGCTAGTCTCAGGGCAGCTATCCTCATCATGAAAGGGAGAGAGAAGCATAGGGACTAGCTAGAAAAGAAATAAAACTTCAGAGCTGTGTCTGGGAAAGAAATTAGATTGTGGTAATTGACACATAAAATTGACTCAAAGCAAATTACATCCAGTCCAGTTGTGTGTATACCTGTCTCTTGCTAGAATGCAGGTTCCTTAAGAGCAGCAATGTTGGCTTAATATTCTCTGCATCTCCTTTTACAGTACCTGGCGATTTACAAATGCTGAATTGAATTGAAGCTCATGGATCCTTTGAGTGAGGGGTACATTAGAGACTTAAATGCCAGCATTTGGACACTGCCAGGAGGGAGGGGTGGCTATAAGCACCTCGAGGCTAGTGATAAGAAATGGGTCAAGGTAGAATCCCAGAGCAACCAAGGAGGATATGATGTTTATTAAATGCGCCCCCAGAAAATATTTTGCTCATTATAGATTCACAAAACCTTTAAAGAGAGCGGGTAATATTCAATGGCAGGTGTTTTTTTCCTTTTTTTGACTTGAAAACTTTGGTTCTATAGTTTTGAATATAAAGGGAGAAAAATATGGAGTTTCTGGGATAGGGGATGAGGTGAGGACAGCTGTTGGGGTGAGGTAAGGAGCAAAGGAAGGAGGAGGAAGAAGGTGAGACAAGAGAGACTGGAAGCAGGTGAGCTGAGGGGTCCTTGAGGCTCCGTGGTGAAGGGCCTCAAGGCAGTGATGAGAGGATGCTGACCATTCCACTGGAGGCTGCTTCCGTGCTGTGCTGTGTAACTCCCCTCCCGCCCGCCCCCAATCTCCAGCTAAGGCAAGCAGCCTACGTATGCACAGGTGAGGGGAGGCATCCTTGTGAACTCAGAGAAGAGGAAAGTTTCCATTCTGGCAAAAGTGGTGTAAACTAGAGAGAAGTGTGGAGAAGCAGGCGCCTAGAAGGGGAAGTAGTGGAGACTAGGAGCTGAAAGCCCCACTTCTCTCCCCAGGGCTCAAGGGCTTTGTGCTTCTGCAGTACGCGGTACTGAGCTCATTGTACCTTGAGCCCCACAAGCTGGTGGCCCCAGCTGGTGTCTCTTCCTTTGCAGAGAAAGTGTTCAGAATTTGAACGTCTGAGCAAGAGCTTCCAGGGACAGTACTCATTCCTTCTGTGTCCCAGAAGGCAAAGGGGCAGTCTTAATTACTAAGGGAGCTGTGGTCCCTAAACACCTCTCTGGGTCCTACCCTAGTTGGGTCAAACTACCTATGAGTGTTACGGCCTCCTGTCACCACGACTAGAGGTAGGTCAGAAGGCCCTCTGTGCCTGCAGCTGAGCAGGGCGGGGAAAATAAGAATTCATCATCTGTTTCATTCTAATTAGGTGTCAGGATCTATTCTAGGCATCCTAGCATAGTTAATCCTTACAGAAACTTTACAAAGAGGTATTATTATCCCCAATTCATCTATGAGCAAACTGGGCTCAGAGAGTTTAAGTGGCTTGTCCAAAAGCACATGGCCGACAAAAGGCAGACTTAAACTCATATTCAGGCTATTATTTATTGTGCATATGCCTGTTCATACTATACGTGTATTTTAGATACACAATGTGTTACATATAATATATACATAAAACATTGTTCTAAGTGCTGAGGTTCCAATGGACAGCAAGACACCATCCCTGCCTTTACAGAGCTCACAGTGCAGCTGGGAACACAGGCAAGGGAAATAGGAGTTAAAGATATAGAAACCAAGGAGGTGGGTGCTGGGTTACTGCAGGTTTCCAGGCAGGTTTAAAGGAAAGCCAAAGGGGTCTGAAATTAATGGAAAGAACAAGAAAGTAGCTCAAGTGAAGAATCTTGGGATGGAAGTTTCATTTTTTCAATCTTCATTTTTTTCATTTAAGAATAAGGAAGATAGTGACCACCTCACCGTCCTGTTGTGAGAACCCCATTTAATCTGAAAATATACTTGAAAAAGCTCTTCCAGTCATTCATTCTTTACTCATGCAACTTAGGCATTTTTGATGCCTATAACGTTCTAGGACTATGCTTGGTGCTGGGAACACTCTGGGAACGAAGCAGATGTGGTCCCACCCTGCCCTCTTGCAGCTGTCAGCGTATGGGGGGCACACACATTTATCCAATGATCACAGAAATATTTAAACTCTAACAAATGCTCTGCCTGTTATTTAAAACTGGAAAGACAAAACAAATAAGCAAAGGGGAAAAACAAGTAAGATAGAGAGGGAGACAAACCAAGAAACAGACTGTTAGCTATAGAGAACAAACTGATGGTTACCAGAGGGGAAGGGGTGGGGGATGGGTGAAACAGGTGATGGGGATTAAGGAGGGTACTTGTGATGAGCACTGGGTGATGTATGGAAGTGTTGAATTACTATATTGTACACCTGAAACTAATATAACACTATATTAGCTAACTGGAATTAAAATATTAAATTAAAATAAAATGAAACTTACGAGAATAAAAAAACTGAAAAGAAAGATGAATGGCTGAATGTCAGATATTATGAAAAACTAGTGTGAGAGGGAATTAACTGAACACAAGTGTTTGGGTCCTATTGAGTCTGGGACCTATTCAATCCTGTTGAAAGCAGGGAGCTTCTCTTTCCGCTACACAAACCCAGCCTGCACATGTTTAGTCAAATGGTGTTGTGGATGGAACTCACTTTTGAAGTCAGGTAGATCGGAATTCACATTCTGGTTCTGCTCTTTACTAGCGGGGACACACTGAATAAGTTACTTAGCCTCTCTGTGCCTCAGCTTCAAATGATTGAGGGGGGTGGATGATGATGATGAAGATGATGAAAATGAGAACTAACATTCATTGAGTTCCCACTGTGTGCTTGGCAAGGTCCTGAGTGTATGAATTCATCTAACAAGATTGTTGTGAGGATTAAATGAAATAGCATATTTAAAGTATGTAGCACGGTTTGTCGACAAAGCAGGAATCTAAACACAGTAGCCAATAACTGTGGTGTAACAAGGGTGGGGCAGTTGAAGGGTCTGCTGTGAGCAATAAGGGGGTGCATTGTCCGTGGAGAATTTATAAACAGTAATAAAGCTGTCTGGAAATTGGTTTGCTTTTTATTGTCACCATAAACTAGCAATTCTAAACGATGTCAGTTACAAAATACTTGTCCTGAAAAAACAAAAACAAACCAACCAACCAACCACTGTGGGTACTGTGGAGTTTGAATAATTTCAACATGCACACATATATATGCATCATCTAGTACATTTTTGTTACTTATCTTTTATTAAAAATTGTAATTTACGTGGAAATTAATTTGGAGAACTTCCAGTTATTCCATGAGCCCCTGACACACGTGGACTCAGCTGCACGGGGGGGGTTTGGAAAGGAAATTTGAAACCATGTGAAATTGTTTTAGCCCATTTTGGGCATGTATATCTGCCTTCAAGCAGTAGATTCAAAATAAAAATGGATAACACCGTGATTGAAAGATGAAGAAACAGAGCTTGAGTTACTCCAGTTCCTTCCTTCTCTGTGCCAATCAATCATTCTTGGAACAATGTGCAGTTCAGTCTCTTGGTAGCATTTCGTTACATGTTTACAACCCTCTCTTTTAAAGTAGCTAACATAAATATGAAGTGTCAACCCATACTTGCTCCCTTTTCTACTTTAATTATTTCAGTTTTTATTTGAATGGCATGCATAGATATACATAGTGCTAAAAAAGAACATTTTTAGCGCTTGCATTCCTTGTTTTATCATCCTGATTATTTGTTTTATTTCACGATTATTACCGAAATTAAATTTATTTTATGGGGGAAGGAGACGTTAAAAAATGATCCCCACCAGATGTCAGATATGCTGGGTATGGACCATGAGTGTTACTTTCTTCACTATTCTTATTTCTGAGGTAGATTAGAAGCTTCATTGTTTTTGCTCGCATAAGCTTGTCGATAAAATACTATTGCTCCGACCTCGCTGCTTCAGTTTTGCCTTGAAAGGAGGTTGAGGTGGGGGTGAGTGATGACTCATTGACTTTTCTGTGACCACCGAAGAAATTCCTGAAATGCAGGCAATTAGCGGTCATTTATATTGAAAATTCAATCACAGGAATGGAGGGATGTGATGAAAATACATGAACGCCTACAAACCTCTCACCTGAGGCAGAGAAAGAGCGAGGCTGTTCACTGGATTGAAGAGCTGGAGTGACAGGGGAGAAATTCTCAGGCACGCTTGGGTCTCGGTAGCACCTGAAACTGCCCCCTAGACACTCTTTCTGTGGGAGGTGATCTGGGTAAGGGAGCGGGAGCGGCCTCTTCCGTATTCACTGTGACATAACCATCTTTACTGGTGATGGCGGTGGGCTGGGCTGTGCAGTCCATCATGCAAGTTTCCACTGAACAGCCACGGTTGCGCCTGGGCTACATTCTCTCCTAGATTTTATTGAGTGCCTGTGATGTACAGGTACTGTGCTAGGAAGAATTTTCACATACACTCTTTAAGAACTTGTGAAGCACTGTTAAGAGATGGCAATATGTGAAGTAAAGAAGCTGGGCTTTGTTGTTACACCAACAAACCTAGGTTCAAATACGAGCCCTGCCCGTTCCCAGCTCCGTGACACTGGGCAAGTTGCTTAACCTCTCTGAGCCAGCACTTTCTCATCAGTAAAATGGGAATAAATTATAACAGCCTCCCTGTGTCATTGAGACAAGTGAGGGCAACAGGCTAAGTAAAGCCCAAGCATAGCATCTGACACATAGTAGGCCATAAAATGGGGACTGTTTTTACTCCTGTTGCAAACAGAGAATACCTAGAGAGGTGAGTGACTTATTTAGACTGTAGCAAACCAGCCACTCTTACGACTTTGCATGTTTATTTCTTACTAGGGTGCACTCTGTTATGGGTTTCCTCCAGGGGTTGGTGAATCCGCGCTTCTTTTGTTAGGAGGGGTCTCTCCCCAATGTTGGTGCCGATAGAGGTGATGGAATCACATACAGACATAACAGCCCTGGGAGAACCATGTGGTTAGAGCAAGAAGAGAGTACTTCCCAGAAGCTGAGGTACCCCAGATGTGGAAGGTGTGCAGGTGCTGGATAGACAGGAACAATGGGTGTCCACTCAGTGATGTTCTGCATTTTGTTAACCGTTCAAAGCTACTAGAGACAACATGCATGCCCTTAGAACGCCTGGCTTTCTCCTCTTGCTAGGTCATATGTAGTCTATACGATATTGGGATTTGTGAGGCTGGTGCTGAGTGAAGATGCTTCAGTGCCCTAATACTGAAACGCATGATGGAAGAATTGAGGAGCTCACATTTAGAAAACTGGTGGGGAATTCCCAGGACCTGCATCTCTGAATTAGGGGTCAGAGTATCAGTGGCATCTGATACCTCCCCAGGAATGCCCTTAATTGCTTTGGTTAAGGAAAGGGACTAAAGCCAAGAAGGGTAATAAGATGCTGTCACAGGGAAAGTCCTTTTTTTTTCACTTCTAACTTAAAAAAAAAATTTCAAAATGTACTCTTTGAATCCATGTAGGAAATATTCATCCCCTTTCCCCATGATTGGCAGATCACAGGACATTGATAAAGTATCAGTGTGGCCCTGATGTTCTATTTCTTTTGGTTACTTCAGGACCCCAGAGAGGGTTTTGGTACTATGAACTAGTTCACCAGTTTTATTTGTAGTCTCGCCTGCCTATAACCAGCTACGGAGTCAGGAGCTGAATTTAGACTAGTTTAAGCTCCAGATTAGAGAAATAGAGAATTTGGTCTTGTGTCTAATTCATTCCTTAAAACACACAGGCTTAGTAAATGCTTCTTAAATAGATGAATAAACAGAGATACTTCCACATTTCAGAGGCAGTGTTGTGGGAATAGATTCTGTGATGGAGTGTAGTGTGCAGGATGGTTATTAAGGTGTGACCTCCAGATAGACACCTATGGAAGAGAGGGATAGGAAGCATGACTAGGGACAGGGGGAAACTCTTTGAAATGCAGATCCAGTGACAGCCTCAGCCAACCCCTGGGGGAGCTCTGGAACTAGAATGACTCTTCAGAGGTATCTTTAGTTGGACCAGGATCACCAGTCTTTACATCACTGCATCCATCAGTCATTGTATGTGAGTCTCCCTAGGAAGGATGTGACCTTGGGGAAGGCAGCTCTCTGCAGCAGAGGTAATTCCTGGAGCTGACACGAAAAGGCTGTCAGAGTACTTAGCTAAGAGTACTTAGTTTTCCATCAAGAAGCAGCTGTAGCACAGGGGTTCAGCCCATGGTTCTCAAGAGGTCACATGCCTGGATCTATATCTGACCCTTTCTACTACTTTCCAGCTGTGCGAATTTAAGCAAATGACAATCACTTGGCTAGAACTATAATTATAGTTCCTCCATCATAAGGCTTCTGTGAGGATTAACTGAGAGCTAATTCATGTAAAGGGTTAAGTACCTGGCATATGACAGGGCTAACTATTATTTTTAATATTTTCTATTAGTTCCCAAATGTTCTTTTTTTTTTTTTTTTAAGATTTTAGTTTTAAGCAATCTCTATACCCAGTGTGGGGCTCATACTCATGACCCCGAGATCAAGAGTCACATGCTCCACCAACTGAGCTAGCCAGGCGCCCCTAGTTCCCCAATGTTCTTGAGCATCTATATTTTGCCAGGTCCTATGCTAGTTGCCTGGGAAGCAAAGATGAGCACAGAACCCTCTGAGACAGGTGAACATAACAGGCAATGAAAATGAGGTGTGAAGTCCAGGACTGAGTTATGGGAGCAGGAGGAGAGGCACCAAATTCATTCTTGATGGGGAAGGGACATCAGTGAGGAGTTCGGGGAAAGCTGCCAGACTGGGGTACTTCTTCTTGAATGGTCATTAAAAGATGAGTAAGAGTTCCACAAGTGGGGGTGGAAATGGATGGCTGGGCAAGAGGGGACAGAAGGGAAGCTCATGAGAGAAATTTGTGAGCAGGGAATAACTGTTGAGCGCTGCCGAAGGACCAAGCTTGAGGATGAAGTGCCTCACAGACTTTGTCATGACTGGTGACAGTCTTTGGAGATTTTAAGTAGGACAGTGCATCCAGTGAGCAGGCCCAGCACTCAGAGCAGATTCAGTGTTAATGGATGAGTGAGTAAAGGCTGAGTAGGATTTTAGCAAACCAGTGTAGGGAGTATCAGTGGGATGAAGCTCAAGGTGGATGATGGCATCGGTCCAAGTCTAGAGACTCATTGTAAACAACAAATATATGTGTCTATATTGTGAAGGCAATGCATGCTTATTATAAAAATAGTTGAGTAGTACAGAAGGCCATATATTAAAAGGTAAAACTTCTCCTCCCATTTCTTCAGTCTCCTAATCCTGACTCCTGGAGGTAACTAATGTTAAGAATTTTCTTGGATTTCTTTCCAAGTGTGGGCAGACCCACCTGCAGAGAAAAAAGAGGTGTGGTGCTGAGATGCTGGACCCTGGAGCCAGCCAACTCTAAGTCCTTGTTAGCTTCTTGGGCTCACTGCAGTTACATGACCTCCCTGGGCCTCAGTTTTCCTATGTGTAAATGGACACCTACACTATAGGGTCAGTATGAGTAGTAAATGAGTTAGTATGTGCAAGACACTTAGAGTACCTGGCTTAGAGTGTTATTTTTATAGAAAATCTCTTTTTTTTTAAGATTTTATTTATTTATTTGACAGAGAGAGGGAGAGGCACAAGCAGGCAGAGCAGTAGATGGAAGCAGAGGGAGAAGTAGACTCCCCCCCAAAGCAGGGAGCCCAACGTGGGACTCGATCCCAGGACCCTGGGATCATGACCTGAGCTGAAGGTAGACACTTAACCGACTGAGTCACCCAGGCGCCCCTTTGTAGAGAATCTCTTAAAAATGATAGAGGATATCATAAAAATGTTTTGCAGTATGGCTTTTTCTCAGTTACTAGAGAATCTTGCACACCTTTTCATATCAGTAAACATAAATCTACCGCATTGCTCTTAATGCTGTGTAGCACTGTATGGTATGGATATACTCTAGTTTATTTAACCACTCATATTTATGGACCTTCAGGTTGTTTCCAGTTTTCTGCTACGAAGGCGATCATTGTGTCCTTGTTCGAGTAGTTCTGTAAGGCAAATTCCTACGAATCACATTTCTGGTATAAGGGAGAGCCCCGCCATCCATTAACTATTCTTTTTCGGTGAAAGTAGCTGGCAACTGCTCTCCCCCTCCAGCACATCTTGAGGGACGACATCTTTCATCTGCAGCTGTCCACCAGGCTGCGTCCCTGCCTTGAATAAACGGTTTAATGGAGCCAGTGGGAAACTCTGGGGAGGAGTTAGGCCAATGGATGTAAGAAGTCCCTCTGGGAGGCAGGGGGTTCTACTCCTCTCTCTTTTCCCTCCTGTTCTCAGCTTCTGCCTGAGATTCAGAGTTAGGGAGAGCTTTGGGGGGTAGATTTGGGCGATCCTAGCGATGTGGAAGAGTGATGAGTGCGCAGGAACCGGCTCTCCGGGGGCTCCCTTGCTTTCTGGGGACGTGGCTCTGACTGAACAGAGGAGCCCGTAGCCCCTGCATGGAGCCCTGTGGTCTGGCTGTAACCCAGGCGCTCAGAGACTCTCAAAGACCTCTGATATCCAGAAGAGGGTCCAACGCCAGCCGCTCTGGCAGAGGCCAGCTCTGTCACAGCGCTCAGGCGCGGCCTACTCCCAAACATTCTGGGGCATGTTTCCACAGGGGCAGAGCACCACCCCTCTCAGCCCGGGAAGGACAGATGCCGGACCTCACCGCCACACTGGGAGGCACCCTCCAGCCCCGTGGAAGGGGAATGCAGCCCTCCCCCCATATCTGTAGCCTCGCTTCCCGGGGTTCCAGTTGCTCCTGCTTAACCATGGTCTGGAAGCAGACGATCCTCCTCCTGACGAAGCGTCAGAATACGTTGTACGTACGAGTACGTCACAATGCCTGCGTCATTCCTTCCCCGTCATCTCATCACGCAGGCATCTTCTCCCACGGTATCGCAAGAAGAAGGGCAAGTCCGGCACAGTAAGGTATTTTGAGAGGGAGAGTATATACAGCAGATTGTTATAATTGTTCTATTGTTCTATTTATTATTAGCTATTGTTGTTAACCTCTTACCGTGTCTATAAATTAAACTTTATCATACGTAGTGTTAACTTCAAACAAGGCGAAGAGCAACTTCGTTTAAGTAAAAGAATGAGTTTACTCAGGAAAAGCAGAGGAGCTGCAATTAGGGACAAGCAGGCTGTGGTGAACTGTAGGCGAGTCTGCAGAAACAAAGGGAAGGTCAGCTTTGATTAGGCTTTAGGAGGAAATTGGGGAGGGTCATTCTGAACAGAAGTTCACTGAAGAAGGACAAGAGTTTGAGGCTGTGGCCGTCTCAGTGGCTGCAGGCGGTGGTTCGTGCGTTCTCACTGGGGCGGGGTGGGCTCTTCCTTTATTTAAAGGCAGGAGATAAATTCCTATGTGAAATGTGCCCTCCCTTGTTGAAACAGTATCTTCATTCTTCCTGCTGGTTCTGTAGGCTGTGGGACTGCTGTGTACATGACAGCTCCCCCTTCAGGGTTTACGACTCCATTTTAAATGAGGTTTCCTTTTATTTTCACAGTATTTATGTATAGGAAAAAAACATAGTATATATAGAGTTTGGTACTACCTGTGATTTCAGGCATCCACTGCGGGTCTTGGAATATCCCCCCCCATAATAAAGGGGGACTTATGTAGTTGTGTGCAGAAAACCTTGAGGGCCCCAGTGTGATGGGGAGCCTGCTCTTCTGAGGTGGCCCTGGGAGATGGGCATCTCCCACTCTCCAAGAATCCCAGTGACGAAGGCAGGAACCACAAGGGAGATACATGCAGTGGGCAAGAATTGTCTGAGGAATACTCCGGAGCTAGCTGCCCACAGTGATTCAGAGCTGTGGGGAATGAGAAGCACCTTTAGGAGCAGACATTTAATTTTCAAAATCTCTTTTTGCTGGAAGATATGAGCAGGGCTGACAGCCACCCTTTCCTTCTGAGAAGCCCTCGGACTTCCTGGGGTAGCCCCTCAGGAAGAACATTCTGGACCTGCACAAGAGAGCATGTGTGTATAAAAACAAAAAACAATGCTAGTATTTGCACCTTGAATTGGGAAGTAGATTTTCCAAAATTGTTCTTCTAAAAATTTGGACTAGTTTATACTTCCATAGTGTATGAAAGTGCCTATTTTCTCTCATCTTAAGCTTTACTTATTTTGCCAATGGATCGAGATGTGAAGTGGCATCCCCATGTTGATTTAATTTGTATTTTCTTGATTATGAATGTAACTGAACATATTCATATCTACTTATTGGGTGTTAGCGTTTCTGTTTGGCTGTGTGGTTTTTCCTCATTGATTTGTAAAAACTCATTTTATAGTAAGGAAATTGGCCCTTTGTCTAGCAAATGAGTGGCCAATATTCTCCTAAGTTTTTGTGTTCTTTAAACTTTATTTTCTTGTGCAGAAGTATAAACACTTTATATAGTCAGATTTAGCAGTCTTTTCCTTTAGGGCTTCTGGGATCTATGTCATACTTAGTTGTTTCTTCACTCCAAGTGTATAAAATTATTAACTCATTTTTTTTTTTCCTGTTGCTTCTCTAATTGTATTTCTTTGCTTTTATGTAAATGTTTTTTAAGCCTCTGGAATTTATTTTGGTATAGAAAGCGAGGTAAGAATCTAGCTTTATTTCCTTTTCTAAAATGGCCAGCTAGTTATCCCAGTGCTATTTATTGGCTAATCTTTCTTTTCCCTGCTGATTTGAAACACCTCCTTTTTCATGTGTCAGAGCGTCTTGCTCTCTGTACTTAAGACATCTGGGTTCTGTCTCCATGTCTGTCACTAATTTCATGTGATTTCTGCAAAGCTGCATCCTCATGGGCCTTAGTTTACTCCTGTGTAAAGTGAAGGGTTGAGAGAGATGATGTTTGAATCCCTTTCTAGCCTTCGTACTGTAGGCTGATGCCACACTTCCATCATGATATCAGACCCTCCCTCCTCCAGTCTTTGCCAGTCAACTGTGGAGACAGGCTCACCAACCACCCAGGGCTCAGGGCCTGTTGCTAGGGCGGTGTCTACGCCCTTTTATTGTTACCTTTCTCTGCATGAGGTCATTATGTTTGAATCTTTGAAAGGTTAAACCCTCTCTTACATGAATTCTTGTGTGGCCTCTTGTAGTGAGACAGAAGGAAAGAAAAGGGTCTTAATAGGAGGTTCTTAACTTGGGTCTCTGGGGAGGAGGGTTAGGAAGAAAGTGATGGGAAGTTATTTAAACACTTTACAAGCTTTAGGAAAATGGGACCCATGGACTGATTTCAACATTAACCTTCCTTGCTTTGGGTTAGAAGACTATCTATACAGTAAGCTCACAGTGGGCTATGCTGCTGGTGGTGGTAGCGTGTATGAACAAACATTTACTGATTTCCAGGTGTTCTACATACAGAATTGATTTAATGCTTTACTAACCTTGCCAGATCAGTACAACTATCTCCATTCTGAAGATGTGGAAGCTAAGCAGGAACTTGCCTTAGGCCACCCAGTAGGTGTAGGGCTCAGTAGGTTTTGCATTGGAGAATTTGAACTGAGGTCCACACAACAATGCTTTCCCCTCCCCCCATACTTCCCACACTACAGTTCCCCAGGGGAAGGTCTGATTGGTAGTTAAATATGTTGATTGCTAAGAAAAGGGCTAATGGATCTCTTTCCCTTGGTAGACAATCATGATACACACCTGTTAAGCATTGGCCCAGATGGAATTGCTGGGCTCCAGAGGTTGGTGCCTTTGACTATGGGATTAAAGTAACTGTGTTGGCCAGAATTCCCACCAGGTGGCGCTGCAAGCTCAGCAATGGAGTCCCTGAAGCAGCCACCTTGAGCCCACAAGTGCCCCTGGGGAGCTGCACACAGATTCAGCATCCCCCAGCAGATGGAATTTCTCTTTAAGCTTACTCTGAACTCTGGCCAGGTAGGACACAGCTGAGTTGGTTCTCCTTGGAGTTAAAGAGGGTTGGGGTGATTCCTCTCCCCTCTCCTTTCCATGACCTTCACTGGTACAGGATCTGTGTCCTTGGCAATTAGGCGGCCCAGGATGGGGCTCCTATGCTGTGCGGTGGTTGCACCGCTTGTTAAAACAGATGGTAGATTTCAGGTTGAGGGAGATCTTTCTGCTTTTGTTTTTGATGTGGTACAGGCAGGAGCATTTACTAAATGTGGACTGGAAGGTCCCAGTGGAAAGGTGAGAATTGAGTTATGAGACCCTGGTGTCCTAGAATTAAGGCAGCAAGAAGGAAGCAGCATAATGGAGGGAACTATTATTTATTGAATGCTTATTCTGTGCCAGGCACCGAGAGGGGAGCTTTCCCCATGTTGTCTTACTTAGTCCCCACACTAATCCTGTGAGTTAGCTACTATTATTGTCCCCATTTTATAGATGAATGGACCTGCTTTGGAGAGTTGAACAGACTTGCCCAAAGTCTCCAAGGAGGACAGCTTTGCAGTTAGGATTCTGTACCAGTTCCTGCTCTAAGGACCAGATCCCAAAGACTTGGGAAGAAGGGGTACACGGAGGAGTTCTAAAACCCGTCATTTAGAAGTGCAGCCAGCACCAAACTCCCTCTTACCTTCTTAAAACTTTTGTTCCTGTAGATGTTCAAGAAACTATTTGTAAAAAAAAAAGATGGGGTAGGGGAGGGAATGCAGTATTATCACCATTTTACAGATGAGAGAACTGAGACTCAGCACAGCTAGGGTTCAAATAAAGTTTATGTGACTCAGAGTATCTGCTCTGGAATATGCAAACTCATCACTCATTCACTCAACAAACACTGACCAGGTAGCAACTAACACCAGGCATGGTAGCAGCTGCTTTCACTTAAGATTAGTCCTTTGTAAATATTCTTTAGTCCTCCAGGCTCATCCTTGTATCATCCATCCTAGTGTAGTGTCCTGCATCATAGGCAGTCAGTAAAGCCTTATTGAGTGGAATGGGGTTGAATTGAACTGATTGATACAGCTGGAGTGCTTGATGTGCTCCAGGTCCTTGGACATTCCAAGTCCTATGAATCCAAATTACTGGAACTATTCACTTTGGTTCAATGCGGCCAGCACTTGTTGAGTGACTGCCATTTTATTCCTTTACTGTTTGGCTAATTTTGGCCATATCACCCAGCCTGCTGCTAAAATTAGATTGTACATTAAAATATAATGCTACACTAAAATCAAAGCAAGGGCAGAACATATGAGCTTCATACTGGAGGGAGGTAGAACAGGGGAACCTGACACTCTAGGCTATGGAAAGGTGGTATTTTGTTTACTATAAAGCTGTTTTTGAAGTTTGGTTATTTTAACTCGTGTGTGAACTTGCCAGATAACATACCTTTCTGAATATCAATTTCCCCCTTGGTAGGATGCATTCTTCATCTCATTGGATCATCACCAATTTCAGCAACTTGAGGACAGTACAGTCTGAGTGCTGAGTGTTATATTTTCAGTTCCAGGCAGAGGACCTGGCAACTAGTTAATGCTCAATAAATATTGAGAGAAGGACACTGTTCTTCAAAGTAGGTAGGACAAATTCCCAGTTTTATAGATGGGGAGACAGGTCCAGGGGTTTTGTTGAATGAGAGAATTAATTTGAGATTTATTCAAGGTTATGCATCTAAAAGTGGTAGAAGCCAGGTTTTCTGAATCCTGGCCTTGTAATGTACTGATCTGAGTTTTCCTGTGAAAATAGCCTCCTAAGGGATCTATGTGGTCCTTTGTAACCCAAGTATCCTATGAGTTTAGGTAAGTCACTCTGGAAAGTGGAAGAGAATATGATCCAAGATCATAAACAATAACCAGGAATAGTATAGGCATTTGGAAAGTTACATTTATTCATTCATTCATTCACTCATTCATTCATACAGCAATTATCCTTTAAGCACTTACTTTGTGCCAGAGCTTATGTTATATTTTGAGGGTAAACACAAAGATGAAATACAGTCCTACCTTCCACTGAGCTTACAGTCTGGTGGAAAGAACAGAAAGCAGCAATCAGGAACAGGCTGTTGGTGCTAGGACTGGGGGGACAGAGGGTGTATGGGAGTGAGAGTGAGAGAAAGGAAGGATCAGAGAAGGCTTCCTGTGAGACATGTTTTGTGGGAGCTTGATAATTTAAATGTAAGTAGAGGCTAATGAGAAGAGTTGGAAAGAAGAGTCTCTGTGTGGTGTGGCTGGTTGTTCATGTCCTCTGTTAATGCTCTTCTCACCTGGAAAGAGGGAGAGGAACATGCATTCTCTGAGGTGAAGTATGAAGCATGTATTTCCTTTTGTAGGAAGGAGGTCAGCACATGCTTACTTGGCCACTTTATCTCAGAGCATTCATGTTGACCCAGGCCTATCTCTGATGACTCCTATTTCTAGGTTGATGGCTTTGGTATTTTGGTTTAGGTTCCCGAGAATCAGACCTTGAGATGAAGATTTGAATGCATTTGGTTTATTGGACGGTGGAAGGAACATAGAAGGTGAGGAGGAAGTGATGGGAGAAGAGAAGTCAGCCACTTAAGGGAAAGCTTTAAGTCAGTTGTCACGGTGGGAAATTGTTACTTTATTCCATGGAGAAACTCTAGAAAACCCTGCAAAACACATGTCTCAGAATTCTCCCAGCCAGTGGAAGAAGGAGCTGGGGTATTTGTAGTTATTGGTCAAAGTCTGTCTACCCCTCCCTTCCCTGGTGTGTATGTGTGTGTTAAATGCCAGGCATTTCCAGCATGTGCAATGGGTTCTGTTAGCTTGAGGTAGCCCTCCAAGAAGACACAGGTGGTGACATGAATGTAAACAGTGAGGGATCTGAGGGGATCTGGACAGAGCACTGACAGTGTCTCCTACACTTGGGGCCTTAGCATCACATTGTTAAATATTGTATTATATTGGTGATGCTTCTTCAGATGTCATTAAAAGCTTTTCAGTTGTCAAATTCCTTCTAGTTCCAGGCATAGCCCTTCAGATGGGCAAAAGATGGGTACCTAAGTTCAGGACAGAGAGCATGGTCTTGGTGACTAATCTGGAGAGTTCCTGGTTTATTGCAAACTCTACAGGAATTCATCTATGAATCCTCTTGCTTTTCATAGTGTTTGAGCTCCACAAGTAAGACATACCACAATACCAACATCTGGTCCCATCTAGAGACATGACTCCAGTAACAGGAAAAAAGTGGATCATAGGACTTCTCTCTCTTGATCTACATGGACCTGTAATGTGAACAGACCTAAATCTCTGGTCATATGTATGGACCACATGCCATGTGCCAGATACTTTGTGAAAATGAAAGATATGATTATTGTCCTTCAGGAGCAAATAGATTAGTTTAGAAAGCCCTACACATGCATAAGAGACAGTTAACCATGCCAGACTAAGTACTGAATATTCCAAAATGGTGCCTCAGGTTCCAACAATGATTTTCCTAAAAGGAAGAATAAATGTGGGCCTAATTGGTGGGGATGTGGAAAGGAGAAGGGCCTTGAGCTAGACTTCGAAGGATAAGGTAGGGTTTAGACAGGCAGAGGAGAGGACAGAAAGAATTCCAGTTGGAGAAATCACTGCAGGAAGAGGTGAGGATGAATAGGGCAAACTCAGAGGGAGCTGAACACTCTGAAGGAGAAGGTTCACCTTAGAGAGGATGAGACAATGAAGAGGCATATGGATATGGTTATGAAGAGCTTTAGAGTTCAGCTTTAAGACTGTAAGTAAGTGGTTTTCAAAGCATTTTTCATGATGTTTCCTACTCCTTTTCATTCCAGTTTTAGTATATGTGCTGCCGAAGCGAGCACTCCTACTCCTTTTCAGAGACCAGTGCTAGAGGAGGAGGGACAGTGGGAAAGAGTCCAGGCCTCCTCCTCAACTTCAACCTGGGTAGCTCTACTTAATGCCTTTGTGTTTTGGGTTTCCAAATAAACTCATTTTACCAAAGGTTTCTATGGGTAAAAAAAGGACTGAAAATCATGGTGGTAGTGTTGGGGGAGCCATCAAAATTTTAAGTCAGTGGACAAATTGTTAATAAGTCATAATTGGACACTTGTATTACCACATGCTGGGCAGTGGGGGATGTACAGATGAGTAGGGCAGTGGGGTGCAGATGGTGGTCATGGCACTGTGCAGGGTAGATGCGGGGGAGGATATCTGCAAGCACGGAGACAGATTAGTAGCAAGTTTTAGTTGTCCTGACATGAAGTGATAACATCTGGAACAGTAACTATAGAGCAGCGTTTTAACTCTGTCCTCCACACCTTCTGGGCTTTTGCATTTACTTTGTGGTAAACTTCCTGCTGATACTTCCACCCTATGGTAAATATTTCTCTTGTATTTTTTTGGACGTGCCTAATGACTCTACGGTTAGAGGATCCAGCAGTGCATTTCTACATCTACAACGAGCAGTGAATGAGTACAGTGGCCAAGAGTGAGGCAGTAGGGTTTGGGAGTCACAATGACCTACAGAGCTCTTGCTAGGCTATTTAGACATTCAAAGTCAATGAGAGAAAAACCATGAATGGGCCAAACAATAGACGCCTGTGAGCTGGCTGTCTGTTCTTGTTCAGTTCTTCTGATCCATGCCCATATAGCACATGACTCTTCTTTGTATTGGTATATACCTGCAACTTTCTGTATCTTTCTTGACTGCTCTAATGTGTTGACTCAGTGTCTTACCTCATGCCTGTGCAAAAGTTATTTGCTGAATCTTAGAAACCCACAACTTTGGCAGGAACAGTGATGTGCAAAGGGATGTGCTCACACCAATGCCATCTTGGGCATATATAAAAAAGATTTTTAAAGGAAAAATTTAGAAGCAGATGTGTTGAAGGACAAAGGACAAAAACTCCATAGTCTCATTATCCCACAAGGATAGGTTTCATGCTTGGAGTTCCAGGAGAGAGATGTTCTGTTTCTACTTCCAAAATGCTCTACATATGAAGGACTATGGAGCCAGGAGATATCTATATTACTGTTAGAATAGAAGATGCCTGGTCATTAGGGTTACCAACCATCCTGTTTTGCCTGGGACTGCTGTTCATGTTATAGAACTTCATGTCCTGCATCCTGGGAAACTCTTTAGCCTCCTGCAAACTGGAATGATTGAACAAGTAGCCTTGTTAGAACAAAGAAGTCATCAGAAAAGCTCAGGAACTGATCATTGAATGTTTATTTGTTGAGCTAACCCATACAGAGGCAGTTCTATTAAGTTACAAAAGGGGAGATGGAAGTCAGCCTCCTCCTCCAAATCAGGATTTGTCTTTCCTTACTCTATCCCCTACTCTTGGGGGCTTATGAAATTCTGTTTCCCCAGCTGATTCTATAGCAATGTGTAGGAGTGGGGAAGTCAATAAAGTTTCTTGCAGCTGGGTTTGATAAGGAGTTATATATTCAACATAGTGATGAGTTCACACTCTAATCCAGTGTTTGGGATTCTCAGGGAGAGCTCTTTGCGCTCTTTGACCATATCTATAATAAAAATGCAGAAAGTTATTCTCCATCTGGATCCCCAAGAGGTAGGTCTGTTATTCCTTTTTGAGGATTAAACAGACTGTCTACCCTTTTACTCCAGAGTGCAGAAGCAAATTCAAGGCCATTGTCCATTTGTCCAACCGGGGGGGCCTGCCCATACCAAATCATCCTGCATTCCCTAGGTCAAAACCTTATTGCTTAAGTTTCCCCCTGATACCTTTGGGTCTGCTATAACCATGCCACCAGATCAAGCTATCCCAGAGTGGCCACAACCTTGTGTTGTTTAGTTGCATACACTTCTTCTGGGAAATCTCAGTGGGCTGTGGATACACAATTCCAAAAAGTGCCCAGTATAAGACAGCAATTCTCCCATTGTTCTTAGTCAGCTGGAGATCTCACTCTGTGGTGAGAGTTATATGAAAGTCTCCCCATAACAGGCCAGTCAGCTTCATTCAACAAGGCTGATGGCATACTTCTTCATGCAAACTAACCATTCAAATCTCTAAGGATGTCTCTGGCTTGGAGACTTATGATAGCTGCTCATCATAAGCGACAGTCTTATTCTAACACTAACACACACTAACACACTTGCTTCTGGTGATGTTTTCCTTGGGCCCCTGTTAGATATGCTACATTTAATATCACCTTTTTCATATCTAGTGGGGTTGACTGCTGTGGCTTGAATAGTATCATAAAGGGAGCCTGTCTTGCTTTTCCTTCTGGATATGCTTTCCCTGTTTCCAAGGGAGTCAGTTGCCCTGTTCACTGAATCATAGTCCTGTAGAGGGTGGGATGCCCTACCTCTCTGTCTCCAAGATAATCTCTTATTACTTCTCCTTATGGCACAAAAAGACTTCCAAGTTAGTAAAAATCCTCATGTTTTGAGCATTCTTATCTTCTTTAGGTGCTCTTTAACCGCAGATCTATTGCTCTATAGCTTCCATGTTTAAGGGTATAACTTTTCCAGCTATCCAGTCAGTGACCATCCCAAATGGCTGGTGACCTACCACTGTTCCCCAGCAGTGAGGTTTTTCAATTGAAGTAGTCTGGTTAAATTCTTTTCCCACTTCCAAAATCCCATAACACTAGAATGAATGAACCCACGACATTCGATACCTCTCTATACATGGTGCATAGTCATCCACGCTACTAATGATGTATGGTATTACCTATGAAAAGACTTACTGAGAATGATCTACAAGCAGAGGAGTAGCAGAGTATATAGGATCCCCTGAGCTTTCACAGTTGTGCAGTGAGGTGTGTTTGGCCTACAGAGCTGGATAATGCTATGGAAAACACTCTGGTAGAAGAATGTTGTTAAGTGCCTTACATATTTATAGGGACGGCCAGGAAGGAGAGGCTGGGGTGAGGGATCACTTAATTTTCCATGTAGCAAAGGGAGTAACCCTGAAGAACCTCCTAGTTTAGCTAGGGAGTTTGTGAAGCTACCCTTGCTAGCAGGGATACCCTCACTTCTGTTTGATAGTCGAACTAGTTTATTGTGAAGACCTCTGGACATGGAGAAGAGGTGGATGTCCTTTGGCCACTGGAAACCAAATGTTTGTCTTTCCTCAAAAAGGCATGCCTAGATTCTGGTTTGGTAGAAATATATTTCTTTCATTTGGCTACAACTTCCAGTATATCCATACTGTAAATCCTCCCTGATTTCTGTAGCTCTGGGGCTCAACTCTTAAACTATTTATACTCACTGTCTTGGGCTAATAACAAAGGATTTAAAATCAGAAGACGTAGGTTTGAGTACATGCTTGGCCATTTGCTAGCTATGTGGTCTTGGAGAAGTCATCAATCTTTCTGAATCTGTTTTCTCATCAGTAAAATATCTAACTCTTGAGACTTCTCTAAGAGTCAAATAAAACAACAAATGTCAATGTTCTTTTCAGACTCCGAGGCACTCTACAAGAATTTGCTATGATTTTTATTGCTACCTGCAGAATCCTAGGGAACCTGACGGCACATAAATGGTACTGCTTGGCTCACCCTGAAGCAGCTGTTCTGGTTCTGTTTACCGCACATGGGTGAATAGTTTATTCCAAGGGAATAGTTTGCTCTGTACAGGATTGTGACTGCTACAGATAGCACAGGGTGCCTCCCACCTCATGTAGAACATGGCCTATGCCATCCCAAGAGCCAGCTAGATGCCACACTATGTGTGCAATAGAGAGTAGCCAGACCTGCTGTTTTATAAAAATGTAATGGCAGGTATCTAATGTGATTAAAGTTTGGGTGAAGAAGCCTGATTCAATGACGTGTTGTTCTGAGTCCCGTTACAGACATTCTTGGATGGCAAATTCCATTTTTCACCTGGTTGCCCATATGAATTTTCCTGAATTTGGCTGAGCCCTCAATTTGCTCTTCATTTTAAGCAATATGGTACAGTGCAATGAGTATTTACTTGAGAGAATAAACAGACCTGGGTTCAAATCCCAGCTCTGCTTCTTAAAAATGGCCTTTGGTGACTTACTGTAACTCTCTGAGTTTTCTCACCTGTAAAGGAGGAATAATAATTGTAGTGTTGTTGTAAGGAGTGAGTAAGATGATGTATGTAAAGCACCCAATCCAGTATCAATGATACTAAGCTGTACATAATGTCAACCGTACAAAAAAAAATGGCTAGTGAGGCATCTGCAGCCCATCTGACCCCAGAGTAGGATCCAATTAGGATTCATTAATATGTTCCAGTGCTTTTCAGGTTTCACTGTGCCTACAAAGCAGTGGGTAACCTTGCTAAAATCCAGGTTCAGATTCAGTAGGTCTAGAGTGGGGCTTGAGAACCTACATTTCCCACAAGTTTCCGGGTGATACCATTGCTATTATTCAAGGGCCATATATTGACTAGTGACATGTTTTAACCTTAGCTAGCACATCTAACCTAGTAAGCTAATACAGCCCAACCATCTGTCCCCTACTGCTTTTGCTTAACTCAGAAGTTCTCAAGCACCATTTAACTAACCAGTGCCTATATGACTGCAGAAGAATCAACTGTAAAAATAAAGATTCTTAAATCTACCCCAGGAGATTCTATTTCTTTTTTTTTATTATATTATGTTAATCACCATACATCATTAGTTTTTGATGTAGTGCTCCATGATTCATTGCTTGCGTATAACACCGAGTGCTCCATTCAGTACGTGCCCTCCTTAATACCCATCACCAGGCCAACCCATCCCCCCACCCCCTCCCCTCTAGAACCCTTAGTTTGTTTCTCAGAGTCCATAATCTCTCATGGTTCATCTCCCCCTCCGATTTCCCCCCCTTCATTTTTCCCGTCCTGTTATCTTCTTCTTCTTCTTTTTTTTTTTTTTAACATATAATGTATTATTTGTTTCAGAGGTACAGGTCTGTGATTCAACAGTCTTGCACAATTCACAGTGCTCACCATAGCACATACCCTCCCCAATGTCTATCACCCAGCCACCCCATCCTTCCCGCCCCCCACCACTCCAGCAACCCTCAGTTTCCTGAGATTAAGAATTCCTCATCTCAGGGCGCCTGGGTGGCTCAGTCATTAAGTGTCTGCCTTCAGCTCAGGTCATGATCCCAGGGTCCTGGGATCGAGCCCCACATTGGGCTCCCTGCTCGGCAGGAAGCCTGCTTCTCACTCTCCCGCTCCCCCTGCTTGTGTTCCTGCTCTCGCTATCTCTCTCTCTGTCAAATAAATAAATAAAATCTTTAAAAAAAAAAAAAGAATTCCTCATCTCAGTGAGATCATATGATACATGTCTTTCTCTGATTGACTTATTTCGCTCAGCATAATACCCTTCAGGAGATTCTATTTCTATAGGTGAGGGGGTAGGGGGCTTGAAGTCTGTATTTTTAAAGGCACCCTAGTTGATCCTAATGGGAACCAGCCACGCAACAACTGCTGCCAGGTGTTGAGTCAGCATGTTGAGATCTATTAGTTATTATAATTGAAACTGAACACAACTCATATATAATCCTGAGAGCTACATCAAGAAACTGGGCACCATGGAGGCTTACTGATGGAAGGGTAAACAGGAGTGAGTCAAGTCTCTTTGGGCAGTTGATTCACATCATGACCAGTATCAGAAATCCCTTTCCATTTGCCACTATTATTAATAAAATAGTCATATATCTACACATTTATGGGATTCTGAGTATGTGGCCACTGGTGGCAAAACTTGGATGTTCCTGGCTTTTGCTTTGCAAAGCAGCAATATGCAGTGTTTAAATGCTTAGGCTTTGGGGTCAGATAGACCAGGGCTTAAATCCTGGCTCTATAGCTGAAAAGTTGTATGATCTGTGGGTAAGTCACTTAACCATTTAAACAACAGTTTTCTTATCTGTAAATGCAGATAACATTACCTACATCATGGGTTTCTGGTGAGGATTATCAAGACAAACATTTCCATTTTCTGTCTTTCCCACATTAGAGGATGGCAACCTGATCCCTCCAATTTCTCAGGTCAGAAGCCATATAGTCATCCTTGACTCCTCTCTTTCTTATAGCCTACATTTAACATGCCAGCAAATTCTATGCACTTCACTTTCAAAATAAACACAGAATCCAGCTACTTTTCATCAACTCCTCTGTTGCTCTCCTGGTTTGTGCCACCATTCGTTTTTGCAATAGCTTTCTAACTGGTTTCTTGGGTTCTACTCTTTCCCTGCCACCTTTTATTCTTAATATATTAGCCAGACGTATTGGGTTAAAATGCAAGTAGATCATATCGCTCATCTGATCCAACCCTATGCCCATTTTTCTCAGATTAAAAGCTGAAGTCCTTACATTAGTCTTTTACCAGGTCTTATGTGATCAGACTCCCTGTTACCTCTCTGACCTCATTTCTGATTATTCTGTCTCTTCTGCACTCTATTCTAGTCATGGAATCCCCCTTAATTTTTTGACCGACATGTCAGGCAAGCTCCAGCCTTTGTTCTTTGCCCTGGAATATCCTCTGTCTGCAGTGTTCTCTCTGACAATCTGCATGAACCAGCTGCTTCTGCTTCAAGTCTTTGCTCAAATATCACAGTGCTGCCTACCCCAGACCACCCCATTTAAAATCTCTTCCCCTGTCCCAGGACTCAGGAGCCCCTTTGCTCAATGACACCTTTACCTTTTCCCCATCATCTTCTAACACATCGTATAATTTATTTTTTTATGTTTGCTGTTTATTGTCTGCCTTGCATCACAGGAATGTCAACTCCATGAGAGCAAGGGTTTGGTTTCTTCTCTGATGCATTTCTGGACCTACATGTACCAGCATGTGTTACATAGTGGATGATCAATGCATATTTTTAAAATATGTGGATAATAAATATAAAATGCTGATCACAGTGCCTGGCATGTAGATGGCATTGAGTAAATGGCAGTTTTTATCACTTGTGCAACACCTGAAAAACTGTTCCTGTCTTGGAAACCCCTGCCTAGAGCTCTGCACAGCACATGTTTTCACCTCAGAATCTCTCACCACAGCCCTGTGAGGTGGGTGGGCTGGGATTCCCACCCTTGTTCTGTCAGAGATGAGCAACTAGACAAATGGGGCTAAGTGATTCACATAAATAGTGTGTTGTAGAACCAGAGCAGAATGGATTCCTGGTCTCTCAGTTCTGAGCCATGCTCTTTCTGTGCTGCCAGGAAAATCAGAAAGAAGAAGAGGACTTCTTACACCAAGTTCTTTCCCAAGCCTGGATTACATGTTAATCAAACCCCCAAAGTGCTGAGGTGTACAAGGGCCAAGATAATGTCAATAGTCTAAAGTGAGACTCATTTATCTACATTTCCTTGAAACAAAGATCTGTAAATTTGGGTGACATTGAATTGAATGACAAAGATCAATTATAAGAACTTTCACATGGTGGATAAAAAAATCACTGATTCCCCAAAGAGATTGTAAATGTCTTGTCTTTTTCTGTTATTTGGCTAAAAGAAAGTCAGTTTGGAATAATGCTAAGCTGGAGTAGAAATAAGATATATTATAATAAAAAATGTACTGAAAATTTAAAAATGAAGACCAAAACATCTTATAATTCTGTTACCCTTATAAATCCATAGTTGTCACTTTAATATTTTTTTCTGCTTTTTGCTTATAATATATGTTATTTTTGCATGACATAGTAATTTTCTCTTTTTGATTTAATGTATCCTGTACTTTTTAGCT
This sequence comes from Neomonachus schauinslandi, assembly GCF_002201575.2. Classification (NCBI taxonomy): domain Eukaryota; kingdom Metazoa; phylum Chordata; class Mammalia; order Carnivora; family Phocidae; genus Neomonachus; species Neomonachus schauinslandi. The sequence goes on along the minus strand of NC_058413.1, from coordinate 62,289,489 downwards.
TTAACTATCCAGTATTTAGAAATGCTCTAACAGTTACATAAAATACCATCTGGTTGGTGTACCACAGTTCATTTAACAATTCTATTGTTGGATTTGTGGTTTATTTTCAATGCTTTGCTGTTTACATGGCATTGCAATGAATGTCTTTGCATCTGTAGCTTTTCCTGTAGGGATCCCATCCTCCCACTCCCCCCTGCCTTGATATCAATTCCCAAGAGTGTTTCTACTGGATTAAAAAAATATTTTATGGTTCCTTTTTTTGCTCTTGTTTATGGTTTGGGATGGTTTCATCAGGTGGCTAATATATGTTTTATATATGGGAAATTGGAAAATAGACCATCATCCCTTGCTTGTTAATTTTCTCATCAAGGCAATAGCTTCTTTGATGACCCCATCCTGGAGATGATACTATTGGAATTGTTTTCTTCTCTGGAAATATACTCAGTAAATAAGGAGGTTTCTCTTTTTGGAGGATTATATTGTCATCCATTAGATATCTGACCTCTTTTGTTTTTTAAAAAGATTTATTTGAGAGAGAGAGCATGCTCATGTGAGCTGGGGCAGGGGTAGGGGAAAGGGATTGAGAGAATCTCAAGCAGACTCCCAGCTGAGCGCAGAGCCTGATTCAGGCAGCTCAATCCCAGGACCCTGAGATCATGACCTGAGCTGAAACCAAGAGTCAGATGCTCAACTGACAGAGCCACCCAGGCACCCCTAGGTATCTGAAATCTTGTTTTGATTCCCTTGAGACAGGCTCTTGTGGGAAGAGGGTTGGACTTGGAGTCAGAAAACTTGGATTTAAATCTTAGCTATGCCACTGATAAAAAATACTTTATAAAGTTCTTTACATAGCAAGGTATTATTATCTTTTTATTATAAAGAAAAAAAATCCAGTTATCCAAATGGACTCCCAGATTCCCAAAGAATGTTCCAAGGGTTTAGATTTCTGCTTTGGTTTTTAGACCTGACTCATCAGAAAGGTATATCCCTGGTGCATGTGCGATTGTGTTTTCCAGTGGGTTGGTTGTATGCGGTAGAAAGATAGACCTGGATTTGATTCTAGGGAGATTTGACAACATCTCTGGAATGGGGATAATAATAGGGCTGGAGGGAGAATGAAATGAGACAGTATAAGTCAAAGTCATGTGGAGGGCTTCTCTAGTGTGTTACCTGCCCCCTGCCCCAACTCAGAAGAGGTTAATAGATATTGTCACAGATTTTTTTTTCAGAAGCTTTAAGGGAGTAAGAGTTTACTGTAGTACCAATCCATTTTATTTTGGTGTCCATAAAATATTTAGAAGGATTTTAAGTAGTGTTTTCTTATTTCAAGGGCATCTTGAATTATTTCTGGAGATAGTCAACCCAGCTGGCTATTCAGCAAGCGAGAGCCTACATTAAGTTATTTATTTCAGTGTATTCGCTATGCACTGTGTCTTTCCTGTTGGTCCAGACAGAATGGATTTATTTTCAAGTCAAGATGAATGCTGATGTCCAAGCCTCAGACTTTGGACGCAGAATTGCAAGTATTGGTAGTTTAAGAGCATAAATATTGCTGCAACTTGTCCATGAGATGGAAAGTAATAATTTCCTTCATCTATTGCAATCCTATTTAAAAAGGTCTTTGTTTTACTGTTGAAAATATAACAGTTCTTTCCATTTCTATACCACTTTACATTTTATATAATATGTTCACGTGAATTACCTCAACCAAATCTTACTACACTTCCTTGAGGGATTCAGATTCAAAAGGCATTTATTATTAAACACTCACTATATGTTAGGTTCAGTCACTAAGCATGTCCACATGACTTTCTCATTTAATCTTCACTTTCAACACTTGATGAAATGTAGGTAATTGGAAAGCAGAGTAACCAGGCCACAAACCCAAGTCTTGGTTTCTTTGTCTAGTGCTTTATTTTTCTTTTTTTCAATGATCTTATTCCTCGAGTTGATAGCATGATGCTTTTGAAAGAGCACCAGCTTGGGCGCCTGGGTGGCTCAGTTGGTTAAGCGACTGCCTTCGGCTCAGGTCATGATCCTGGAGTTCTGGGATCGAGTCCCACATCGGGCTTCCTGCTCAGTGGGGGGTCTGCTTCTCCCTCTGACCCTCTTCCCTCTCTTGCTGTCTGTCTCTCATTCTCTCTCTCTCAAATAAATAAATAAAATCTTTTAAAAAAAAAAGAAAGAGCACCAGCTTGAGTCAGAGGGCTGGGTCTTTAATCTCAGTGAGTGGCTCGTGGGATCTTGGGGGAGTCATGTCCCTTTTTTGGGCCTCAAGTACCTCACTTATAAAATGAAGAGCTTAGATGTTATGGCCTCTTTGGTTTCTCCTTGCACTGACAATCCATGTGCCTTTGGGACACACTCCTATAATGGGAAGATTTTGAGGGTGTGCTTTCACTGGATCACTGTCCAGATTTGGAAAGAAGTTTATGAGATGACCTTTAGCTTTGGAATGATCTCCTCACCTGACTCTACCCCAGTCACAACAATCTTGACTTTCAGTGCCCCAGACAGCCTGCTCAGGAAAAACCAGAAGTCTGATCTGATCTTGCTTCCCTGTTTAACACAGAAGACTTTTTATTCATTCTCAAGGAAAATAATGAGAAGAGAAAATGGAAAGACTTATTCTGATCTATTTTTTAGATTTGAATTAAATTAGCCAAAATACAGTACATCATTAGTTTCAGATGTAGAGTTTAGTTATTCGTCAGTTGCATATAACATCCAGTGGTCATCACAACATGTGCCCTCCTTAATGTCCATCACCCAGTTACCTCATCCCCCCCCCCACCTCTCCTCCAGCAATCCTGATCTATTTTATAATAGCCTCAGATACATAGACTGTTACTGTTGATAGGCACTTTGGCAAGGATTTGTTTTACCCAATAATTTAGAATTCTAGGAAACTGAAGGCCAGAGCAAGGGAGTGGAAGGAGGCCCAAGGCCTCAAAGTCGAGTCAGAGGTAGCCTGAACTAGAAGTCAGGGCTCCTGGCTCCAGTCCTTTTACTTCCAGTAATTGGGAACTTGGAGTAATGCTTGTTTGGAGTTCCTGCTAGCCATCAAGTATATAAAGCTGTGGGTTGTCTAATGTAGTCTTAGATTGCTTTAATAGGAGCAGCAGAAGTACAGTGTGTAGTACCGATAAGAACTTAGGTTTTGAAGTTACCCAGGACCTGCAAGTGTTGTGGTAAGACTGGAGCATAGGGGGTGAGGAGAAAAGTGGTGGCAGGTAAGACTGAAGAGCCAAGTAGGACATATGTCATGGAGAGATTTTTATTCTTGAATGTTGTGTCTGGATATACATCCTTCCATATCTTCACCTTTTTCTATTTGGGGAATAGAAAGAGAAGGGGATCTAATATGGAAGACCAGATTTGTGTTTTTAATTTGTGTCATCTTGGGCAAGACATTATCTATAAGCCTTCTTACTTCACCTTTATGGGATCCCTTTTGTGTACTCAGTGCCTCACATCTTCTTTGGTTCCTCTGGGTTCCAGTTCAGCCATTGTAACAGTTCTGCTCAAGTTTCCACCAACTTCACTGTTAATAGCACCTCAATAAAGTGTGTGCTGCTTTCTTTCCTAGTATGCTTGCAAGAGCTTGCCCAACACTCACACATGTACAACCTGGATGTATGAGAGAGTTAGTGCTCCATGGAGCATTTCTCAACCAGTGGGAAAGGAAAATGGGGACTCTTCAAAGAGGGGGCTAGGGATGAGCCTGCCTATTTTGCAGATGTGGAAACTGAAGCTTATGTGCTTTCTCAGCTTGTTGAAAGTCATGCAACTAGTGAGTGTTAGCCTGAAATTGAAGTGGGTCTGACTTTAGAACCCAAGTTCAAACCCAGATTCCCTATACTACATTAGTTCAGTTGGTTCCTCTTCAACATTTTCCTCATGGTTCAGTTATACAGACATACCTCAGAGATATTGTGGGTTCAGTTCCAGACCACCACAATAAAACAAATGTTATAATAAAACAAATCAAATGAATTTTTGGTCTCCCAGTGCATATAAAAGTTACATTTATACTATACTGTAGTCTATTAAGTGTACAATAGCATTATGTCTAAAAAACATGTACATATCTTAATCAAGAGTATTTTATTGCTAAGAAATGGTAAAACATCATTTGAGCTTTCAGTGATTCATAATCTTTTTGCTGGTGGAGGGTCTTGCCTCAATGTTGATGAATACTGACTAATCAGAATGGTTGCTGCTGAAGGTTGGGGTAGCTGTGGCAATGTCTTAAAATAATACAACAGTGAAGTCTGCCACATTGATTGACTCTTGATTTCATGAACAACTTGTCCATAGTACATGATGCTGTTCGATAGCATTTTACCCACAGTAGAACTTCTTTCAAAATTGGGGTCAATCCTCTCAAACACTGCTTCTGCTTTATCAACTTAGTTTGTGTAATATTCTAAATCCTTGTTTTCATTTCAATAATCTTTACCAGGAGTAAATTCCATCTCCCAAGCCACTTTCTTTACTCATCCATAAGAAGTAACTTATCCATTCAAGTTTTATCATGAGATTGCAGCAATTCAGTCTTATCTTCAGGCTCCACTTCTAATTTTAGTTCTTTTCACCATATCTGCAATTATTTCCTTCACTGAAATCTTGAACCCCTCAAAGTCATCCATGAGGGTTGGAATCAGGTTCTTTTCAAACTTCTGTTAATATTGATATTTTGACCTCGTCCCATAAGCCACAACTGCTCTCCATGGCATCTAAAATGGTGAATCCTTTCCAAGAGGATTTCAATCGACTCTGCCCAGATTCATCAGAGGGATCACTCTCTACAGGAGCAATAGCCTTACAAAATGTATTTCTTAAGTAATAAAACTTGAAAGTTGAAATTACTCCTTGATCCATGGGCTGCAGAATGGATGTTGTGTTACCAGAGAGGAAAACAACATTCATCTTGGAGCAACATGGCGGAGGAGTAGGAGACCTGGATTTCATCTGGTCCCAGGAATTCAGGTGGATAGGGATCAAACCATTCTAAACACCTACGAACTCAACAGGAGATCAAAGAAAGTAACAACTCTCTGAACAGGAAAGCGACCACTTTCTGGAAGGTAGGACATGTGGAGAAGTGAATCCGAGGCGATATTCGGGAAGATAGATGGCGGGGGAGGGGGCCTCCGTCGGCCGCTTCTGGCAAGTGATAGAGCAGTGGAGCACAAAATTGGAACTTTTAGAAGTCGGCTCCACTGAGGGACGTTGCTCCAGTGGCTAAGCGGGGGGGGTGGAACCGTCGCTGGGACAGTGTGGTCTCAGGACCCTCGGGATCACAGGAAGACTGGGGGTGCCTGAGTGTCGCAGACTTCTCAGGTATCAGAGCGGGGAAGCCAGCTGAAGAGCCAGAGCCGAGGAGTGGGCTCTCAGCTCGGGGTTGCCATAAACCACGATCCGCGGCACAGTCGGGCCACTGCTCTTCCAGCAGGGACCCAAAAAGCGGCAGATTCGAGGAGACTCCCCTTCCTACCCCGGGAGGAGTGGTGCAGGAGCGCACTGCAGGGATCTTCTGGGCTTGGAGACTCCATACCGGGTCGGGTGCCAGAGATAGAAACTCTCGGTCATAGGCTGGGTGAGCACTTAGTGTGGCCGGAAACTGGGAGACAGGAGTGACTGACTGCTTTTCTCTGGGGGCTCACTGAGGAGTGAGTTCTCGGCTCCTCTGGGGCGGAGATTCGGAGGCCGCCATTTTCACTCTCGTCCTCCAAAGTTGTACTCGAAAACTTGCAGGGAACAAAAGCTCCCGAGAGCAAACCCGAGCAGATTACTTAGCCCGGACCTGGCAAGGCCAGGCCAATTCCGCCTCAGGCAAAGACATTTGGGAACCATGGCAACAGGCCCTTTCCCCAGAAGATCAGCAAGAACAGCCAGCCAAGACCAAGTTTACCAATCAATGAGAATGGCAGAACTCCAGCACTAGGGGAATACTGCACATAGAATTCATGGCCTTTTTACCATGATTCTTTAGTCTTTCAAAGTTTATTTTTTTTAACTTTTTTTTTTGAATTTTTCTTTTTCCCTTTTTCAACCAACATCTTATCAATCTCTTTTTTAAAAATCTTTTTTATTTTTCATTTTTAGAGTCTTATTCTATCCCTTCATAGTAGTTAACCTTATTTTTGGTATATATATATATATAAGTTGTTCTCTCTTTAAAATTTTGGGATACAGTTTCTTCTAACAGACCAAAATATACCCTAAATCTCTAGTGTATGGCTTTGTTCTAGTCTCCTGCCTGATCACATTCTCTCACCCACCCCCTTTTTTTTTTAAATCCTCTTTCTTTTTTCAACCAGCTTTTTATCTTATCAATTCCTTTTATAAAATCTTTTATAATTTTCATCTTTACAGTCATATTCCATCCCTTCATCATATTTACCCTTATTTTTGTACATATATAAGTTTTTCTTTCTTTAAAATTTTGGGAGGCACTTTCTTCTAACAGACCAAATATGCCCCAAATCTAGTGTGTGGCACTGATCTGTGCACCAGCCTGATCATATTTGATCATATTCTGTTTTTTCTTTTTGTTTGTTTTTTATCTTTTGCTTTTTCTTTTTTCTCTCTTTCCCTTTCTTTTCCCCCGGTTTCAGGTCTCCTCTGATTTGTTTAGTGTATATTTTTCTGGGGCTGTTGTTACCCTGTTAGCATTTTGTTCTCTCATTCATCTATTCTCCTCTGGACAAAATGACAAGACGGAAAAAAATCACCTCCAAAAAAAAAAAAAAAGAACAAGAGGCAGTACCAACTGCCAGGGACCTAATCAACATGGAACTAGAGTTCAGAATGATGATTTTAAAGATACTAGCTGGGCTTGAAAAAAGCGTGGAAGATATTAGAGAAAGCCTTTCTGGAGAAATAAAAGAACTAAAATCTAACCAAGTCGAAATCAAAAAGGTTATTAATGTGCAATAAAAAAATGGAGGCTCTAACTGCTAGGATAAATGAGGCAGAAGAGAGAATTAGTGATATAGAAGACCAAATGATGGGGGGCGCCTGGGTAGCTCAGTTGGTTAAGCGACTGCCTTCGGCTCGGGTCATGATCCTGGAGTCCCAGGATCGAGTCCCGCATCGGGCTCCCTGCTCAGTGGGGGGTCTGCTTCTCCCTCTGACCCTCCCCTCTCTCATGCTCTCTGTCTCATTCTCTCTCTCAAATAAATAAATAAAATCTTTTTAAAAAAAAAAGACCAAATGATGGAAAATAAAGAAGCTGAGAAAAACAGAAACAACTGGATCATGGGGGCAGAATTCGAGAGATAAGTGATACCATAAGATGAAACAATATTAGAATAATTGGGATCCCAGAAGAAGAAGAAAGAGAGAGAGAGGCAGAAGGTATATTGGAGCAAATTATAGCAGAGAACTTCCCTAATTTGGGGAAGGAAACAAGCATCAAAATCCAGGAGGCACAGAGAACCCCCCTCAAAAATCAATAAAAATAGGTCAACACCCTGACATAGTAAAATTTACGAGTCTCAGAGACAAAGAGAAAATCCTGAAAGCAGCTCGGGAGAAGAGATCTATAACTTACAGTGGTAGAAACATTAGATTGGCAACAGACCTATCCACAGAGACCTGGCAGGCCAGAAAGCACTGGCATGACATATCCAGAGCACTAAATGAGAAAAATATGCAGCCAAGAATACTATATCCAGCTAGGCTGTCATTGAAAATAGAAGGAGAGATAAAAAGCTTACAGAACAACCAAAAACTAAGCAATTTGCAAACACAACCAACCCTACAAGAAATACTGAAAGGGGTCCTCCAAACAAAGAGATAGCCTAAAAGTAACATAGACCAGAAAGGAACACAGACAATATACAGTAACAGTCACCTTACAGGCAATATAATGGCACTAAATTCATATCTTTCAATAGTTACCCTGAATGTAAATGGGCTAAATGCCCCAGTCTTTTGATTGGGGTATCAGGTTGGATAAAAAAATAAGACCCATCGATATGCTGTCTGCAAGACACTCATTTCAGACCCAAAGACACCCCCAGATTGAAAGTGAGGTGGTGGAAGACCATTTACCATGCTAATGGACACCAAAAGAAAGCTGGGGTGGCAATCCTTATATCAGACAGATTAGATTTTAAACCAAAGACTGTAATAAGAGATGAGGAAGGACACTATATCCTACTTAAAGGATCTATCCAACAAGAAGATCTAACAATTGTAAATATCTATGCCCGTAACATGGGAGCAGCCAATTTTATAAGCCTAGTAAAAACAAAAGCAAAGAAACACATCGACAACAATACAATAATAGTGGGGAACTTTAACACCCCCCTCATGGAAATGGACAGATCATCTAAGCAAAAGATCAACAAGGAAATAAAGACTTTAAATGACACAGTGGACCAAATGGACTTCACAGATATATTCAGAACATTCCATCCCAAAGCAACAGAATACACATTCTTCTCTAGTGCCCGTGGAACATTCTCCAGAATACATCACATCCTAGGTCACAAATCAGATCTCAACTGGTACCAAAAGATTGGGATTATTCCCTGCATATTTTCAGACCACAATGCTTTGAAGTTAGAACTCAATCACAAGAGGAAAGTCGGAAAGAACTCAAACACATGGAGGCTAAAGAGCATCCTACTAAAGAATGAATGGGTCAACCAGGAAATTAAAGAAGAATTAAAAAAAATTCATGGAAACCAATGAAAAGGAAAACACAACTGTTCAAAATCTTTGGGATGCAGCAAAGGCAGTCCTAAGAGGAAAGTGTATAGCAATACAAACCTTTCTCAAGAAACAAGAAAGGTCTCAAGTACACAACCTAACCCTACACCTAAAGGAGCTGGAGAAAGAACAGCAAATAAAGCCTAAACCCAGCAGGAGAAGAGAAATAATAAAGATCAGAGCA
>NC_058413.1:62278930-62280478 GCF_002201575.2 Neomonachus schauinslandi | reverse complement strand
AGCAAATAAAGCCTAAACCCAGCAGGAGAAGAGAAATCATAAAGATCAGAGCAGAAATCAATGAAATAGAAACCAAAACAACAGTAGAACAGATCAACGAAACTAAGAGCTGGTTCTTTGAAAGAATTAACAAGATTGATAAACCCCTGGCCAGACTTATCAAAAAGAAAAGAGAAATGATCGAAATCAACAAAATCATGAATGAAAGAGCAGAGTTCACAAGCAACACCAAAGAAATATAAACAATTATAAGAACATACTATGAGCAACTCTATGCCAGCAAATTAGATAATCTGGAAGAAATGGATGCATTCCTAGAGATGTATCAACTACCAAAACTGAACCAGGAAGAAAGAGAAAACCTGAACAGACCTATAACCACTAAGGAAATTGAAGCAGTCATCAAAAATCTCCCAAAAAACAAAAGCCCAGGGCCAGATGGCTTCCCAGGGGAATTCTACCAAACATTTCAAGAACAATTAATACCTATTTGTCTGGAACTGTTCCAAAAAATAGAAATGGAAGGAAAACTTCCAAACTCGTTTTATGAGGCCACCATTACCTTGATCCCCAAACTGGACAAAGACCCCATCAAAAAGGAGAATTACAGACCAATATCCTTGATGAACATGGATGCAAAAATTCTCACCAAAATACTAGCCAATAGGATCCAACAGTACATTAAAAGGATTATTCACCACGACCAAGTGGGATTTATTCCTGGGCTGCAAGGTTGGTTCAACATCCGCAAATCAATCAACGTGATACAATACATTAATCAAAGAAAGAACAAGAACCATATGACCCTCTCAATAGATGCAGAAAAAGCATTTGACCAAGTACAGCATCCTTTCTTGATCAAAACTCATCAGAGTATAGGGATAGAGGGTACATACCTCAACATCATAAAAGCCATCTATGAAAAACCCACAGCAAATATCATTCTCAATGGCGAAAAACTGAGAGCTTTCCCCCAAGGTAAGGAACATGGCAGGATGTCCACTATCACCACTGCTATTCAACATAGTATTAGAAGTCCTAGCCACAGCAATCAGACAACAAAAGAAATCAAAGGCATCCAAATCGGCAAAGAAGAAGTCAAACTCTCACTCTTTGCAGATGATATGACACTTTATGTGGAAAACCCAAAAGACTCCACCCCAAAACTGCTAGAACTCATACAGGAATTCAGTAAAGTGGCAGGATACAAAATCAATGCACAGAAGTCAGTGGCATTCCTATACACCAACAACAAGAAGAAGAAAGAGAACTTAAGGAGTTGATCCCATTTACAATTGCATCCAAAACCATAAGATACCTAGGAATAAATCTAACCAAAGAGGCAAAGCATCTGTGCTCAGAAAACTATAAAATACTCATGAAAGAAATTGAGGAAGACACAAAGAAATGGAAAAACGTTCCATGTTCATGGATTGGAAGAACAACTATTGTGAAGATGTCAATGCTACCCAGAGCAATCTACACATTCAATGCAATCCCCATCAAAATACGATCCACTTTTTTCAAAGAAATGGAACAAATAATCCT
>NC_058413.1:62267280-62278530 GCF_002201575.2 Neomonachus schauinslandi | reverse complement strand
ATGACAAGACGGAAAAAAATCACCTCCAAAAAAAAAAAAAAAAAGAACAAGAGGCAGTACCAACTGCCAGGGACCTAATCAACATGGAACTAGAGTTCAGAATGATGATTTTAAAGATACTAGCTGGGCTTGAAAAAAGCGTGGAAGATATTAGAGAAAGCCTTTCTGGAGAAATAAAAGAACTAAAATCTAACCAAGTCGAAATCAAAAAGGTTATTAATGTGCAATAAAAAAATGGAGGCTCTAACTGCTAGGATAAATGAGGCAGAAGAGAGAATTAGTGATATAGAAGACCAAATGATGGGGGGCGCCTGGGTAGCTCAGTTGGTTAAGCGACTGCCTTCGGCTCGGGTCATGATCCTGGAGTCCCAGGATCGAGTCCCGCATCGGGCTCCCTGCTCAGTGGGGGGTCTGCTTCTCCCTCTGACCCTCCCCTCTCTCATGCTCTCTGTCTCATTCTCTCTCTCAAATAAATAAATAAAATCTTTTTAAAAAAAAAAAGACCAAATGATGGAAAATAAAGAAGCTGAGAAAAACAGAAACAACTGGATCATGGGGGCAGAATTCGAGAGATAAGTGATACCATAAGATGAAACAATATTAGAATAATTGGGATCCCAGAAGAAGAAGAAAGAGAGAGAGAGGCAGAAGGTATATTGGAGCAAATTATAGCAGAGAACTTCCCTAATTTGGGGAAGGAAACAAGCATCAAAATCCAGGAGGCACAGAGAACCCCCCTCAAAAATCAATAAAAATAGGTCAACACCCTGACATAGTAAAATTTACGAGTCTCAGAGACAAAGAGAAAATCCTGAAAGCAGCTCGGGAGAAGAGATCTATAACTTACAGTGGTAGAAACATTAGATTGGCAACAGACCTATCCACAGAGACCTGGCAGGCCAGAAAGCACTGGCATGACATATCCAGAGCACTAAATGAGAAAAATATGCAGCCAAGAATACTATATCCAGCTAGGCTGTCATTGAAAATAGAAGGAGAGATAAAAAGCTTACAGAACAACCAAAAACTAAGCAATTTGCAAACACAACCAACCCTACAAGAAATACTGAAAGGGGTCCTCCAAACAAAGAGATAGCCTAAAAGTAACATAGACCAGAAAGGAACACAGACAATATACAGTAACAGTCACCTTACAGGCAATATAATGGCACTAAATTCATATCTTTCAATAGTTACCCTGAATGTAAATGGGCTAAATGCCCCAGTCTTTTGATTGGGGTATCAGGTTGGATAAAAAAATAAGACCCATCGATATGCTGTCTGCAAGACACTCATTTCAGACCCAAAGACACCCCCAGATTGAAAGTGAGGTGGTGGAAGACCATTTACCATGCTAATGGACACCAAAAGAAAGCTGGGGTGGCAATCCTTATATCAGACAGATTAGATTTTAAACCAAAGACTGTAATAAGAGATGAGGAAGGACACTATATCCTACTTAAAGGATCTATCCAACAAGAAGATCTAACAATTGTAAATATCTATGCCCGTAACATGGGAGCAGCCAATTTTATAAGCCTAGTAAAAACAAAAGCAAAGAAACACATCGACAACAATACAATAATAGTGGGGAACTTTAACACCCCCCTCATGGAAATGGACAGATCATCTAAGCAAAAGATCAACAAGGAAATAAAGACTTTAAATGACACAGTGGACCAAATGGACTTCACAGATATATTCAGAACATTCCATCCCAAAGCAACAGAATACACATTCTTCTCTAGTGCCCGTGGAACATTCTCCAGAATACATCACATCCTAGGTCACAAATCAGATCTCAACTGGTACCAAAAGATTGGGATTATTCCCTGCATATTTTCAGACCACAATGCTTTGAAGTTAGAACTCAATCACAAGAGGAAAGTCGGAAAGAACTCAAACACATGGAGGCTAAAGAGCATCCTACTAAAGAATGAATGGGTCAACCAGGAAATTAAAGAAGAATTAAAAAAAATTCATGGAAACCAATGAAAAGGAAAACACAACTGTTCAAAATCTTTGGGATGCAGCAAAGGCAGTCCTAAGAGGAAAGTGTATAGCAATACAAACCTTTCTCAAGAAACAAGAAAGGTCTCAAGTACACAACCTAACCCTACACCTAAAGGAGCTGGAGAAAGAACAGCAAATAAAGCCTAAACCCAGCAGGAGAAGAGAAATAATAAAGATCAGAGCAGAAATCAATGAAATAGAAACCAAAACAACAGTAGAACAGATCAACGAAACTAAGAGCTGGTTCTTTGAAAGAATTAACAAGATTGATAAACCCCTGGCCAGACTTATCAAAAAGAAAAGAGAAATGATCGAAATCAACAAAATCATGAATGAAAGAGCAGAGTTCACAAGCAACACCAAAGAAATATAAACAATTATAAGAACATACTATGAGCAACTCTATGCCAGCAAATTAGATAATCTGGAAGAAATGGATGCATTCCTAGAGATGTATCAACTACCAAAACTGAACCAGGAAGAAAGAGAAAACCTGAACAGACCTATAACCACTAAGGAAATTGAAGCAGTCATCAAAAATCTCCCAAAAAACAAAAGCCCAGGGCCAGATGGCTTCCCAGGGGAATTCTACCAAACATTTCAAGAACAATTAATACCTATTTGTCTGGAACTGTTCCAAAAAATAGAAATGGAAGGAAAACTTCCAAACTCGTTTTATGAGGCCACCATTACCTTGATCCCCAAACTGGACAAAGACCCCATCAAAAAGGAGAATTACAGACCAATATCCTTGATGAACATGGATGCAAAAATTCTCACCAAAATACTAGCCAATAGGATCCAACAGTACATTAAAAGGATTATTCACCACGACCAAGTGGGATTTATTCCTGGGCTGCAAGGTTGGTTCAACATCCGCAAATCAATCAACGTGATACAATACATTAATCAAAGAAAGAACAAGAACCATATGACCCTCTCAATAGATGCAGAAAAAGCATTTGACCAAGTACAGCATCCTTTCTTGATCAAAACTCATCAGAGTATAGGGATAGAGGGTACATACCTCAACATCATAAAAGCCATCTATGAAAAACCCACAGCAAATATCATTCTCAATGGCGAAAAACTGAGAGCTTTCCCCCAAGGTAAGGAACATGGCAGGATGTCCACTATCACCACTGCTATTCAACATAGTATTAGAAGTCCTAGCCACAGCAATCAGACAACAAAAGAAATCAAAGGCATCCAAATCGGCAAAGAAGAAGTCAAACTCTCACTCTTTGCAGATGATATGACACTTTATGTGGAAAACCCAAAAGACTCCACCCCAAAACTGCTAGAACTCATACAGGAATTCAGTAAAGTGGCAGGATACAAAATCAATGCACAGAAGTCAGTGGCATTCCTATACACCAACAACAAGAAGAAGAAAGAGAACTTAAGGAGTTGATCCCATTTACAATTGCATCCAAAACCATAAGATACCTAGGAATAAATCTAACCAAAGAGGCAAAGCATCTGTGCTCAGAAAACTATAAAATACTCATGAAAGAAATTGAGGAAGACACAAAGAAATGGAAAAACGTTCCATGTTCATGGATTGGAAGAACAACTATTGTGAAGATGTCAATGCTACCCAGAGCAATCTACACATTCAATGCAATCCCCATCAAAATACGATCCACTTTTTTCAAAGAAATGGAACAAATAATCCTAAAATTTGTATGGAACCAGAAAAGACCCCGAATAGCCAGAGGAATGTTGAAAAAGAAAAGCAAAGCTGGTGGCATCACAATTCCAGACTTGAAGCTCTATTACAAAGTTGTAATCATCATGACAGTATGTTACTGAGGGGTGCCTGAGTGGCTCAGTTGTTAAGTGTTTGCCTTCAGCTCAGGTCATGCTCCCAGGGTCCTGGGATGAAGGCCCACATTGGGCTCCCTGCTTGGCAGGAAGCCTGCTTCTCCCATTCCCGTTCCCCTGCTTGTGTTCCCTCTCTCACTGTGTCTCTGTCAAATAAATAAAATCTTAAAAAAAAAAAAGACACTATGTTACTGGCACAAAAACAGACACACAGATCAGTGGAACAGAATAGAGAGCCCAGAAATGGACCCTCAGCTCTGTGGTCAACTAATCTTCAACAAAGTGGGAAAGAATGCCCAGTGGGAAAAAGAAGCCACATGCAGAAGCCACATGCAGAAGAATGAAACTGGACCATTTTCCTATGCAACACACAAAAATAGACTTAAAATGGTTGCAAGACCTAAATTTGAGACAGGAGTCCATCAGAATCCTAAAGGAGAACACAGGCAGCAAACTCTTCAACCTCAGCCACAGGAATTTCTTCCTAGAAACATCGCCAAAGGCAAGGGAAGCAAGGGCAAGAATGAACTATTGGGACTTCATCAAGATAAAAAGCTTTTGCACAGCAAAAGAAACAGTCAACAAAACCAAAAGACAACCGACAGAATGGGAGAAGATATTTGCAAATGACATATCAGATATAGTGTTAGTATCCAAAATCTATAAAGAACTTATCAAACTCAACACCCAAAGAACAAATGATCCAGCCAAGAAATGGGCAGAAGACATGAACAGACATTTTTCCAAAGAAGACATCCAAATGGCCAACAGACACATGAAAAAGTGCTCAACATCGCTCGGCATCAGGGAAATCCAAATCAAAACCTCAATGAGATATCACCTCACACCAGTCAGAATGGCTAAACTTAACAAGTCAGGAAACGACAGATGTTGGCGGGGATGCAGAGAAAGGGGAACCCTCCTACACTGTTGGTGGGAATGCAAGCTGGTGCAGCCCCTCTGGAAAACAGTATGGAGGTTCCTCAAAAAGTTGAAAATAGAGCTACGATACGATCCAGCAATTGCACTACTGGGTATTTACCCCAAAGATACAAATGTAGGGATTCGAAGGGGTATGTGCACCCCGATGTTTATAGCAGCAGTGTCCACAATAGCCAAACTGTGGAAAGAGCCAATATGTCCATCGATAGATGAATGGATAAAGAAGAAGTGGTATATATATACAATGGAATATTATGCAGCCATCAAAAGGAATGAGATCTTGTCATTTGCAATGACGTGGATGGAATTAGAGGGTATTATGCTGAGCGAAATAAGTCAATCAGAGAAAGACAGGTATCATATGACCTCACTGATAAGAGTAATTCTTAATCTCAGGAAACAAACTGAAGGTTGCTGGAGTGCTGGGGGGTGGGAGGGATGGGGTGGCTGGGGATAGACATTGGGGAGGATATGTGCTATGGTGAGCGCTGTGAATTGTGCAAGACTGTTGAATCACAGATCTGTACCTCTGAAACAAATAATGCAGTATATGTTAAGAAAAAAAAAAAAGATAGCAGGAGGGGAAGAATGAAGGGGAAATCGGAGGGGGAGACGAACCAGGAGAGACTGTGGACTCTGAGAAACAAACAGAGGGTTCTAGAGGGGAGGCGGGTGGGGGAATGGGTTATCCTGGTGATGGGTATTAAAGAGGGCACATTCTGTATGGAGCACTGGGTGTTATATGCAAACAATGAATCATGGAACACTACATCAAAAACTAATGATGTAATGTATGGTGATTAACTTAACATAATAAAAAAAAAAAGAAAACAACATTCATCTTGTACTTCTTCATCAGAGCTCTTGGGCGATCCAATGCATTGTCAATGAACAGTAAGGTTTTGAAAGGAATTTGTTTTTCTGAGCAGTAGGTCTCTACAGGGGCCTAAAATACTCAGTAAACCATGCTGTAAACAGATGTGCTGTCATCCAGGCTTTATTGTCCCATTTATAGAGCACAGGCAGTGTAGATTTAGCATAATTCTTAAGGGCTTTAGGATTTTTGGAATGATAAATTAGCATTGGTTTCAGCTTAAAGTCACCAATTGCCTTAGCCCTTAATAAAGCCTGTTCTTTGAAGCTCTGAAGCCAGACATTGACTTCTCCTCTGTAATTATGAAAGTCCTAGATAGCATCTTCTTTGACTAGAAGGCTGTTTCCTCTACATTAAAAATCTGTTGTTCAGTATAACCACCTTCATGAATTACTTCAGCTAGATCTTCTGGATAACTTGCTGCAGCTTCTACATCGGCACTTGCTGCTTCATCTTGCACTTTTATGTTATAGAGAAGGCTTCTTTCCCTAAACCTCATGAACCAAACTCTGCTAGCTTCAGACTTTTCTTGTGTAGCTTCTTTACCTCTCTTAGCCTTCATAGAATTGAAAAGAGTTAGGGCCTTGCTCTGGGTTAGGCTTTGGCTTGAGGGAATGTTGTGCCTGGTTTGATCTTCTATCCAGACCACTCAAACTTTCTCCATACCAACAATAATGCTGTTTCATTTTGTCTTTTGTATGTTCACTGGAATAGCACTTTTAATTTTCTTCAAGAACTTTTCCTTTGCATTCACAACCTGGCTAAATGTTTGGCATAAGAAGCCTAGCTTTTGGCCTCTCAGCTTTCAACATGCCTTCATCACTAAACTTGATCATTTGTAGTTTTCGATTTAAAGTGAGAGATGTGCAATTCTTACTTTCAGTTGAACACTTAGAGGCCATTGTAGGGTTATTAGTTGGCCTCATTTCAATATTGTTGTATCTCAGGGAATAGGGAGGCTTGAGGAGAGGGAGGGAGACCAGGGAATGGTTGGTCAGTGGAACAGTCAGAATATACACACATTTATGTATGTATGTATGTATGTATGTATTTAAAAGATTTTATTTATTTGAGAGAGTGAGCAGGGGAGAGAGCACACAAGCAGGGGAAGAGGGAGAAGCAGACTCCCCACTAAGTAGGGGGCCCAATGTGAGGCTTGATCCTAGGACCCTGGGATCATAACCTGAGCCAAAGGCAGACGCTTAACCAACTGAGCCACCCAGGCGCCCCCACACAACATTTATTGGTTAAGTTTACCATGTTATATGGGTGCAGTTCATGGTGTTTCAAAACAGTTACAATAATAACATCAAAGATCACTGATCACAGATCACTGTAACGAATATAACACTAGTGAAAGAGTTTGAAATACTCTAAAAATTGCCAACATGTGACATAGAGACACAAATGGAGCAAATGTTGTTGCTCCTTGCTCCTTCCATTTGTGTGAAATACAATATCTGTGAAGTATAATAAAGTGAAGCAAAATAAAATGAGGTATGTCTGTACTTACTCCTATATATCTAGGGAGTGTGGATGATTTTAATTTCCTTTTTTTAGAGACAAGAACAACTTTACCAGAATGAAACCCCCATGACAAAGGAGCCCAGGAAGGAAATCTCATCAGAAAAATAGAGGAAGTTTTCATGGAGTTGTTATGAGTCAGAAACTTTTAATGAATCCAGTTGTATTGTTTACCAAGTTAAGACCTCTCAAATGTCAGGAGATAGATGTGTAGATGTCAGCTCATAAAGTACCGTTCTGGTGTGATGGGAAAAATATGAGAGGCTGGAATCCCTCTGTGCAAAGAGATAATGAAGGAGGCCAGAGGTAAGTTGGAAGAAACACTGGTTACCAAGAAGAATAGCAATTGTTTTTCGTTAAATCAAATATTTATGAGACTGGGATTTGATTACCCATGGTTTAACAATTCAAGGAAAGATAATTTTCTAGAGATGCCCAAGGTGTTGGTGTAATTCAGATAACTGTACCTTGTATGAAAATAATTAACCACTAGAATTTGAAATGCATGCAAATTATGATGGGGATAGAAGATGTTTTGCAATATGAAGGCTTGATGGTATAACATGTTGGAAGGATTAAAATACATCCTGTTGTCATAGGCACCATTCCAATTCTTGTCAATACAGAACATTTGATTTTGATATTTGATTTTACTAACATTTATGGAATGCCTATTGTGTGTCAGACACTTTTATATTGGCTTTAAAATTTTAATAATCCTAAAAACCATTAAATTATATATTATTTCTTTTTATGCAAGAAGGATATTCAGAGAAATTAAAGGGTGCTCAGGCACAAGGAAAATGAAAATTTGGCTTGGTACTTCTGTCTCTATGACACCAAAATCCACAGTCTTTCCCCCATGCCACTCTGCCACTCAGGCATTCCTAAACTATAATTTCTGGGGGGTTATGGAGACCTGGTATGAAATCTGTAGTCTAGGTGGAACAAAGAAAGCAATACATTATTTTGAGTGAGGATAAAATAAGGGAGGTCAAAATCATTCATCAGGTGTGCGCACTGATTCATTGCTGGAAAAATCCTGCTCATTACCTTTGGTGAGAAATGAAGCAAAGTCTAATCGAGCTGAAGGAACCTGGCACTCATGTGATTCAACCTCCTTATTTTACAGATGAGTACTCTGGAGTCCATAAGGGGTAAGTGATTTGTCCAGGCTTGTTATGTGATGATTCAGTGTCGAAGCTTGCTCACCAGAATCCTAGATTTTTGCAGCACAATTTTGGATCTGTTCTCTGGAACTACATGAGAAAAGACTAATTCTTCTACATGACGGCCCTTTAAATATTTGTGCTCCCAAGTCTTCTCTTCTTCAGTCTAAGCAGGCTTTCACAGTCAAATGCTTTCATTGTGGCAGTCTCCAGATTCCTCACCACATTCAGTCTTTTCCAGAAGTGTATCATATTGTCAATTTTCCTCTCAAACATTGGTATCTGGTAATGAATATTGTCATCCCAGCTTATATCGTTAAAATATTTAATGAAGGAGAGTGGATATAAGTTCTTGCAACTTGCACAATTAAGGTTGAAGCTACAATTTTGGTTTTAGGATTATGGAATAATGAATATTGGCAAATAGAAATGAAATGGAAGGACTGCTTTTCTTCAAATTTATGAACATGTTGGATACAGTAACAAAAGAACTTTTACATACATAGCTGAAGAATAAAGCAAGAACAGAAAATACCCAGATGCCAAAACAAAGAGGGAGCTCAGAGTGGTAAAGCTGACAAAGCTTATATAGTTATTGTAACATCATATAGAATTTTAAAGTCCAGGGACTGGTGATTAGAATTTTCTGATATTGGCATCAGGAGGTTATTAAAGACCTCAGATGTCAAGCTTATGCTATTGATGAACTACTTGTCTAAAAGCAGGAATCATGCAGATCTCTCTATTTCTGAATAAGGACCAGAAAAACCTGGCCTGCCTCTCCTGGGAGGCAGCAAGGAAGTTTGTTTTCTATCCAGGGCTGTGTCCGGTAAACAAATCACCAATGAAAAATTAGAATTTCTGCATCACACATGGCTGTGGGATATGCATCAAAGTAGTACCAATGTAGTATTAATACCAAACCAAAAAATTAACAAAAACTAGTTTAACACCAGTGAAAACTGTGGAGACTAACAGAGGCAGATTTGAAACAGGGATACTTTTTTTTTTTTTTAATTTTATTTTACTATGTTAGTCACCATACAATACATCATTAGTTTTTGATGTAGTGATCCACGATTCATTGTTTTCATATAACACCCAGTGCTCCATGCAGTATGTGCCCTCCTTAATACCCATCACCAGGCTAACCCATCCCCCCACCCCCCTCCCCTCTAAAACCTTCAGTTTGTTTCTCTGAGTCCATAGTCTCTCATGGTTCATCTCTCCCTCTGATTTCCCCCCATTCATTTTTCCCTTCCTTCTCCTAATGTCCTCCATGCTATTCCTTATGTTCCACAAATAAGTGAAACCATATGATAATTGACTTTCTCTGTGATACTTCTAAAGTACCATGGCTCCCAAAGTACTGGTGAAGATGAGCACACATCAAATATTAAAAATCATACAATAGAAGAAAATGCCATGAGAGAAATCAGCAGGTAAAACATATATCAGCAGATGAGCTAAATATCTCTGTGTATAGCAATAATAGATCAGTCTAAAAGATATTAAAATAAAGATTTAAATTGATCAAAGAAATAAAAGATCAAAGAGGAATAGAAACGAAGGCACAAACCAGATAATTTGAAAAATCATAGGTAGATTTGAAACAGAACCAAAATGAAATGCTAGAAATGAAAGAAAAAAAAGTCATTAAAATAAAACACTCAGTTGACAGATGAAGAGAGAAATAATCATTTTGAAGATAGATTTGAGAAAATTATCCAGAATATAGCATAGAGAAGTAAAGAGATGGGAAATATAAAAAAAGAAATTGAGACACAGAAGCCAGAGATTCCAACATTAAAGAAGTAATGGATGGAGACAATAGGATAGAGGCAACTTTGAAAGAAATAATAGCTGAAAACTTCTAGATTTAAATACTTGAATCTATAGACTGAAAGAGCCTGACACAGGTTCTGGTCAGGATAAATTGATTAATTTATTTAGTAAATACTTAATGAGCAGCTATTATATGCCAAATCTGTTGTAAGTGCTGAACCAAATAGATAAAAACTTTGGCCATCATAGAGCTTACATTTTAGTTGAAGCTGGGGAGAAATGGACAATAAACACAAATGGGAGATTAATCCTTACCCTCTGGTCATCTGATACCTGTACAGCCACTCTGCCCGTGTATTTTCTGATGTGTCAGAGGTCTGCTCTTGTTTGTCTCTGCACAGGATGAGGCATGCTGTATCATGGTTCCTGACACAATCTGGATGTCCAGTCAAAATCAGATGAATTTAATGGAATTAAGGTCTCCATAATCTTATCTCAGCATCTTTTTGCTCTGGTTAATCTCATCTTATTGATTTCCAAGGCTGTATTCATCTGTTCTTGGAAAGAAGTAACCAAGAACTTTATTTTCTACCTGCCTGCAGCCATGGCTTTGGAATTGTCATCCTCATTTTGTGCTTGTCTGCTCATCTATATCCTTAGTGTTATTCCCTTAGGTTAGTTTTCATGGTCTCTTTTTTAAATGATTGCAACTCCTCCTTAATTGGTCTTCCTTAGTCTTGTCTCTCTCTTCTCCAAACACTATCCAGACTGGCAGTCACAATGATTTTTTTCTAGAATATATTTGAGTGTATAATTTTCTTGATTAAAGTCCATCAGTGTTCCTGTAGCTTTCTTAAACTTCACAAGGCATTCTGTCATCTGGCTCCTTCTTACCTCCCTAGCTTCCCTTCTCCCTCTGCCTCTATTCTACCCCATGTGCCATCCACATCAGAGGACTTGATTGCTTTCAACATGTTTCTGTCCCTTTATTTATAGCAGCAATGTCCACAATAGCCAAACTATGGAAAGAGCCAAGATGTCCATCAACAGATGAATGGATAAAGAAAATGTGGTATATATATATATATATATATATATATATATATATATATATAT